>NC_068288.1:46755123-46772623 GCF_025860055.1 Xyrauchen texanus
AGAACCACATTATAGTGACCACGAGGAGGTTACCCCATGTGACTTTACCCTCCCTAGCAACCGGGCCAATTTGGTTGCTAAGGAGACCTGACTGGAGTCACTCACCACACGCCCCACCGAGGCGAGAACCACATTATAGTGACCACGAGGAGGTTACCCCATGTGACTCTACCCTCCCTAGCATCCGGGCCAATTTGGTTGCTAAGGAGACCTGACTGGAGTCACTCACCACACGCCCCACCAAGAGCGAGAACCACATTATAGTGACCACGAGGAGGTTACCCCATGTGACTTTACCCTCCCTAGCAACCGGGCCAATTTGGTTGCTAAGGAGACCTGACTGGAGTCACTCACCACACGCCCCACCGAGAGCGAGAACCACATTATAGTGACCACGAGGAGGTTACCCCATGTGACTCTACCCTCCCTAGCATCCGGGCCAATTTGGTTGCTAAGGAGACCTGACTGGAGTCACTCACCACACGCCCCACCGAGAGCGAGAACCACATTATAGTGACCACGAGGAGGTTACCCCATGTGACTCTACCCTCCTAGCAACCGGCCAATTTGGTGTGACTCCAGGTGTGATAATCAGCGTCAGTACTCGCTGTGAGATACCTAGACCCCCACTAAATAATTATTATTATAATAATACATATACAATATATTGACAACACTTCTTTCTGTCAATTTCCTCATTTATTGTACAAAACAACAACGATACAGTCATTTAAAGTTGGTCAAAACCTTTTTCAGTGGACTTTAATAATAGGATCAATTTTTAATAAACGGACCAATCAGAGCAGAGTATGCTCTCTGAAAGGAGGAGTTTAGAATGAACGCTTTAGAACGGACCAATCAGAGCAGTGTATGCTCTCTGAAAGGAGGCGTTTAGAATGAACGCTTTAGAACGGACCAATCAGAGCAGAGTATGCTCTCTGAAAGGAGGAGTTTAGAATGAATGCTTTAGAATGGACCAATCAGAGCAGAGTATGCTCTCTGAAAGGAGTTTAGAATGAATGCTTTAGAACGCACCAATCAGAGCAGAGTATGCTCTCTGAAAGGAGGAGTTTAGAATGAATGCTTTAGAACGGACCAATCAGAGCAGAGT
Source organism: Xyrauchen texanus (assembly GCF_025860055.1). Lineage (NCBI taxonomy): Eukaryota > Metazoa > Chordata > Actinopteri > Cypriniformes > Catostomidae > Xyrauchen > Xyrauchen texanus. The sequence continues at coordinate 46,756,235 of NC_068288.1, forward strand.
ATGCTCTCTGAAAGGAGGAGTTTAGAATGAATGCTTTAGAACGGACCAATCAGAGCAGAGTATGCTCTCTGAAAGGAGGAGTTTAGAATGAACGCTTTAGAACGGACCAATCAGAGCAGTGTATGCTCTCTGAAAGGAGGAGTTTAGAATGAACGCTTTAGAACGGACCAATCAGAGCAGAGTATGCTCTCTGAAAGGAGTTTAGAATGAATGCTTTAGAATGGACCAATCAGAGCAGAGTATGCTCTCTGAAAGGAGGAGTTTAGAATGAATGCTTTAGAATGGACCAATCAGAGCAGAGTATGCTCTCTGAAAGGAGTTTAGAATGAACGCTTTAGAGCGCACCAATCAGAGCAGAGTATGCTCTCTGAAAGGAGGAGTTTAGAATGAATGCTTTAGAACGGACCAATCAGAGCAGAGTATGCTCTCTGAAAGGAGGAGTTTAGAATGAGCGGCTTTAGAGCGGACCAATCAGAGCAGAGTATGCTCTCTGAAAGGAGGAGTTTAGAGTGAACGCTTTAGAACGCACCAATCAGAGCAGAGTATGCTCTCTGAAAGGAGGAGTTTAGAGTGAACGCTTTAGAACGCACCAATCAGAGCAGAGTATGCTCTCTGATAGGAGGAGTTTAGAATGAACGGATCATTGAACGAGTCGTTTTTGACACTGGGGAAAATTTTAATTCAAATCAATTTAAATTATGAGCAAATTAAAGTGTTTTTTGACTTTGGATGCATGTAAATCTTTTGTATGAGACCTTCAAAACAAAATCAGACACGTTTAGAAATCATAATAGGTGCTCTTTAATATATATCAATGGGTATTCTATTAATTCTCCAATCTCAAAGTCTCTGTTTTGCCACAATGACAGCAGGATGCTCAGCGTGAATCAGATTAATACCTGCCTTTCAGAAGTATTAATGTGCTCTCGCCGTTCCTTAAGATTCCCATCCCGAGTGTTGTGTCTGGATTATTGATGTTTCCTTCAGAATGATCGTTTGATTTTGTGTTTTCACATAAGTCTGCTTTCTCTCTTTTGACTCAAGGTTCTCTCATTTCCTCATCCCGCTCCTCTTCTAAATGTCTTCGTTCTGTTCCTTCTCGTGTCTGCAGGGGTAACCGGGAGAGCTTCGAGTCGGGCGTCCAGCAGTCGACAGAGCAGCACTGACAGCGATATGAAGAGTCTGGAGCCTCGGCCCTGGAGCAGCACCGATTCAGACAGCTCGAACCGCACGCTCAGACCGCCGGTCACTAAAGCCAGCAGCTTCAGCGGCATCTCCATCCTCACACGAGGAGACAGTCTGGGCAGCAAGGGCTCGCAGGGCAGCGCCAGGGGCTCCCGTACAGGTTACACAGGCTTATTTATTTGTTGCTGAATGTGCTCGGGAAAACTGTCCTTTGTCAGTGCAGTGTATCTCCTGATCCATCAAACCAACGCAAGAATCATTTAGCTGTTAAAGCAAGGCGCGCAAAAGCAAAGGGCCAAAGAGGATGAGATGCAAAATCCTGCCAAGCATCTTTAAAGTTTATTTGCACCGGCTGTGAATATTTGCATCGACACGATCTAACGGGACAAACGGGAGCCGGTCTTAACCCTCTGGGGTCTGAGGGTATTTTGGGCCCTGGAGAAGTTTTGACATGCCTTGACGTGTGTGCTTTTTTCAGTTGCTTAAAAACATATTAATGTCTAAAGTCTGATAACACTGTATTCAGCACAAATTGGCTACAATAACATGTGAGCAACATGTGTGTACATGTTTGTATTTTTGAGGAAATAATGTTTATGCATGGTTTATGAAAAAACGATATAAGGTCATATAACACATAATGAACATTTATCCACACGACCTTTGAGAACTGGATCTTATAGCCGAGAGTTTTTGCTACAGAATGATGTGAAAACCATCCTGATCACTCATTCATACAAAACAATATAGTCATTTAACTTTTGTTAAACACTTTCAGTGTTGAATGGTAATATGCAAGGAGGCGTGGCCTATCATGAATATTAATGTGATTCACACATGAGATTACAAAGACCCTCCCCTGGGCCTATCAATGAGGGATAGAGAATGAATGTGAGGAGACTTAATGATCAAAATCAAGTTTTAAGTTAAAGAAGTAATCTGACTATATATTTTCTTTACATAAAAACTTTACTTAATTTTAGACCTACACTACCGTTAAAAGAAATCTCTTCTGCTCACCAAGACTGGATTTATTTGACCCAAAAATTCAGAAACAACATTGTTTGAACTCATTTTACAATTTAAAAGAACAGTTTTCTATTTGAATATATTGCAAAATGCAATTTTCAGCATCATTACTGCCGTCTTCAGTGTCACATGATCCTTCAGAAATCATTATAAGATGCTGATTCTCTAATATGGGCATAATTAAAGTGCATTTTACTCATTTAACCTGAACACATATTTGCAAGCACAAGCTTTGTTGATGATAATGAGGCACCATAAACACTAGATAAAATATAATCTAAACATTCATATTATTTTATATCATATTTATATCGTACAGCATACAATTTAAATACCTGCTTCATCGAGTCCGCTCTTCTTCTGAGGAAAATGTTAACCCTTCCATAATATCCTGTAGCTTTCTTGTCTGTGTATCGTTGCAAGCGGCGCAGAAAAATGACCCCAGAGGTTAAAGCGTTACGTTTTAACATTTGTGTAGAAAGTGAGTTGTGCGTGGATGCTGCGGAGAATAGCGTGAATCCTTCACACACGCTACGTCTCCACGATAGCAGCTCAACAAGCCCGCGTGATAAGACGCGGATTGGCGGTCTCAGACGCGGAGGCAACTGAGATTCGTCCTCCGCCACCCGCATTGAGGCGAGTCACTACGCCACCGCGAGGACTTGGAGCGCATTGGGAATTGGGCGTTCCAAATTGGGAAGAAAAAAAGTTTTCAACTTTGTCTGTTTCGCTGTGTTTTTTCACATCTCTCTTACTCCCCACATTCTAACATTGCAGATCGTTGTCTGTAGTCTCTAATGCATTAATGTCTCATATGTCACAGGTCTTCCTACGGTCAATCTGGATATTTGTCCGCCATCACAACCGCTCCAGCCGGGCCGTGGCCTCTTGCCCTGCCCCTCTGGTGTCCCTCAGAGCCAACCTGCCCCCCACCCCCTCAAACTGCCCTGCTGCCCACCCCGACTCTCACACACACTCACACGCTAACCACGGCATCAGCGCACACAATCACATGCTGCCTCAGGTGAGTGCACCACACAACAACCCCATGTTAACTTCATCTAGCTGGTAAACTGAGCTGCACAACTTACAAAAGCCCGTAGAGGAACAGTTGCCCCAAAAGTAAAAATCCTGTCATCATTTATTCCCTCTCATGCTGTTCCAAACCCTACTACTAGTCTTCCTACTAAATCTCTCTTCTGTCTTCTGCAGCCAGTGGCATCTCTGCAGCCGTCTGTGCAGGCTGTGTCTTATTCAAACCCCTCGGTGCCCGTGAGGTCATCCTGCCCGTTTCTCCTTCCCAGCAGTACAACATGGTACTACTGCACTGCTCTGGTTTCCTTTCTTTTCCCCATGTGCTTCCCTTCATTCTCCCTCCTGTGCTCTCTTTGAATCTCTCTCGAGCTTGTATCAGGATATTGTCTTACACATATCTCACTGCAGTCAGCGATAACGGTGCCAACTCTTTATCAGTCTACAGTGTTTATGCTGATTCTGAATACAAGTTTAAAAAAAAATAACACACAATTGTGGCTAATGCAGTGCACTTGCATCGAAAGTAATCGGCATTATGCAACAAATGCTTAACTTGTGCGTTTAATATCACAGACCCTGTGCTGATCTGTATCTCTGTCTCTATAGGGAGATGAGTTGACTCCTGGTTTCGGGCAGATGTCTTTGAGTCGTCAGAGCTCTAGTGAAGCTCCAGAGCCGCCCGGCCTGTACCAGCACCCTCCACCCCAGCCCAGCTACATCATCCCCCACCGCCATCTGGATACCAGCCCCCAGCACCGCACCGCACCCCCTCCACCACCACCACCCCGCCCACACAAACCATTCTGCAGGCGGCGCCACCTGTGCAGGGTTACATGCAGCCGCCTCCACCCCCTCAGCAGGTACAACACCCTGATGGTGACACGCTTCCATTTATTTATCTGTCCACACTCATGCAGCCAATCCGAGTATAATCCACACATTTGGAGCTGTGTTTTTGACCAATAATATTTCAGTGGTGGAGCTATCCAGCACTAGGACTACCCAGTTAAGCTAAGCTCAATCAAAACTCTTCTGTGAGGCGGTTCTTAAAGAGACAGTATCATTATAGCATGTGTTCTACATACCAGTAGTACAAATTATGCATGTAAACATTAAACATGTAACAATGAAGTGTTTCAAAAGCTAAAATGTGACCAAAATGATAAACTAATGACAAGATGCATTTGTGTGTGTGTGTGTGTGTGTGTGTGTGTGTATATATATATATATATATATATATATATATATATGAATTGATTTTTAATTGAATCGAATAGAATAAAATAAAAAGAGTGCATGCGTGAGTGTGTGTGTGTGCCCGCGTGCTTGCGCGAGGGCGCATGTGTGAGTGTGTGTGTGTGCGTGCCCGCATGCTTGCGTGAGTGTGTGCGCGCGGGTGCGTGCGTGAGTGTGTGCGCGCGGGTGCGTGCGTGAGTGTGTACGCGCGGGTGCATGTGTGAGTGTGTGCGCGCGGGTGCGTGCGTGAGTGTGTGCGTGCGTGAGTGCGTGCGCGTGTGTGAGAGTGTGCGTGCAAGAACAGTATGTGAAGAGAAGGTGTCACAGAAAATGATGTGCAGTATGCACTTGTGTCATCAAACTTTTAATATCTCTGTGTGTATCGATGCGAGATTTTGGGGAACAACCTCCTTCCCTCAGTTAGAGCATTGAAGATGGGTCAAGGCTGGGTCTTCCAACATGACAATGACCCGAAGCACACAGCCAGGATAACCAAGGAGTGGCTCTGTAAGAAGCATATCAAGGTTCTGGCGTGGCCTAGCCAGTCTCCAGACCTAAACCCAATAGAGAATCTTTGGAGGGAGCTCAAACTCCGTGTTTCTCAGCGACAGCCCAGAAACCTGACTGATCTAGAGAAGATCTGTGTGGAGGAGTGGGCCAAAATCCCTCCTGCAGTGTGTGCAAACCTGGTGAAAAACTACAGGAAACATTTGACCTCTGTAATTGCAAACAAAGGCTACTGTACCAAATATTAACATTGATTTTCTCAGGTGTTCAAATACTTATTTGCAGCTGTATCATACAAATAAATAGTTAAAAAATCATACATTGTGATTTCTGGATTTTTTTTTAGATTATGTCTCTCACAGTGCACATGCCCCTACGATGACAATTTCAGACCCCTCCATGATTTCTAAGTGGGAGAAGTTGCAAAATAGCAGGGTGTTCAAATACTTATTTTCCTCACTGTATATATATATATATATATATATATATATGAATTGATTTTTAATTGAATCCGAATAGAATAAAATTGAGAGCCTAAGATTCGAATCGGAAAATCTGTAATGATGCTAAAAATGATGTTCAGATCAACTCTAATCTCAGCAACAGCACAACAGTATTCTCTATAAAATGCAGCGCAGAGCTAACGGAAGTGTGTGTGTGCGCACGTATGTGCATGAGAGTGTGTGCGTTCGTGCGTGAGAGTGTGCGTTCGTGCGTGAGAGTGTGCGTTCGTGCGTGAGAGTGTGTGTTTGTGCATGAGAGTGTGTGCGTTCGTGCTTGAGAGTGTGTGTTTGTGCTTGAGAGTGTGTGAGCGTCGCGAGAGAGAGAGAGAGTGTGTGTGTGCGGGCGGGCGCGCGTGCGTGCGTGAGACTGAGTGGGTGCGCGTGCAGTGGGTGCGCGTGCATGCATGAGTGTGAGTGTGCGAGTGTGTGCGCGTGCATGCGTGAGTGAGTGTGTGCGGGTGCATGCGTGCGACTGAGTGTGTGCGTGAGTGAGACTGAGTGGGTGCACGCGTGCGTGAGAGTGTGTGAGGGAGAGTGCATGCGTGAGTGTGTGTGTGTGCCCGCGTGCTTGCGTGAGTGTGCGCGAGGGTGCATGTGTGAGTGTGTGTGTGTGTGTGCCCGCGTGCTTGCGTGAGTGTGCCCGAGGGTGCATGTGTGAGTGTGTGTGTGCCCGCGGGTGCGTGCGTGAGTGTGTGTGCACGCGGGTGCGTGCGTGAGTGTGCGCGCGCGGGTGCATGCGTGAGTTTGTGTGCACGGGTGCATGCGTGAGTGCGTGTGTGAGAGTGTGCGTGCAAGAACAGTATGTGAAGAGAAGGTGTCACAGAAAATGATGTGCAGTATGCACTTGTGTCATCAAACTTTTAATATCTCTGTGTGTCTCTCGCTCAGATTCAGGTGCAGTATTATTCTACAGGTGGACAGTATCCTAATTCAGGTCAGCAGTACAGGTCCATATCTCACCAGGTGTCGTATCCCACACAGCGCTCTCAGCCTCTCCCCCCGCCAGCGCAGCCCTCCGGTCAGTGTCATGCGTGAGAGTGTGTGGCACACAAGTGCTCTTCAAACATTGAAATGTATTAATATCGAAAGACAAGATTTCTTGTAGGTTTTTAGATGACTCGTGCAGTATCTGTTGGCAATACTGTCTTATATTTGTTATATATTACATTTAAAATATTACTTCACTCTGTGAATCACTCTGAAGTTCATGTTTCTCTTTGCGAGATCAGCTCCTCTACAACCCATGATGACCAGTCAGCAGCCAGTGTACCAGAGCATGATGGGAGTTCAGCAGCCACAGAGCACCAGTATGATGAACACACAGCGCACGGGCATGAACGGACAGATGCCGGGAATGATGGTCTCATACCCACCCATGCCCTCCTATCAGGTGTGTTTGAGTGGGACACTTTAATATCCCAGATTAATTTGTGTGGAATCTTACAGACTTCCTCGATTCAGCTATAGGTACAGATTCTGTCTCAGGCCCAAACTATATAAATACAATTGCATTTTTAAAACTATATTTATCTTCACAATTTATTGTGAAAATGAATCAGTTTTCACTCTGATTTCGTTTATTTCCACCAAAACCATACGATTAATCAAAAGATAGCATCTACTTATGTATATTATATACTTTAAGGAACACTACAAATGCATTATAACACATTTATAATACCTTTCAAATGCATTATAACACATTTATAATACCTTTCAAATGCATTATAACACATTTATAATACCTATCAAATGCATTATAAATATAGGCTACATATAAAGTTTTACCGACAAATTAGTGATATTTAAAAGTACGTTTAATAAGATCAAAAGTGTCCGTAGTTGAAGAAACCCTGATAACTGATAACATCCTGTCTGTGTTCTCGTCTCAGGTGCCTGTAGCCAATGAGAGCCAGTCTGTGGTTCAGCAGCAGTACCAGCAGCCTGTCATGGTGCCCGCTAACCAGTCAGTGCAGGGAGCCATGCCAACGGCTGCACCTATGCCTGTTTATTATGGCGTACTGACTCCAGCACAACAGAACAGCACAAGGTACACACACAAACACATACCACATATGCACAGTGCACCGTATGTCACATGTGCACCGTATGTCATGTGCACAGTGCACCGTATGTCTCATGTGCACCGTATGTCACATGTGCACCGTATGTCATGTGCACAGTGCACCGTATGTCTCATGTGCACCGTATGTCTCATGTGCACCGTATGTCTCATGTGCACCGTATGTCTCATGTGCACCGTATGTCTCATGTGCACCGTATGTCATGTGCACAGTGCACCGTATGTCACATGTGCACCGTATGTCTCATGTGCACCGTATGTCTCATGTGCACCGTATGTCTCATGTGCACCGTATGTCTCATGTGCACCGTGCACCGTATGTCACATGTGCACAGTGCACCGTATGTCTCATGTGCACCGTATGTCTCATGTGCACCGTATGTCTCATGTGCACAGTGCACCGTATGTCTCATGTGCACCGTATGTCTCATGTGCACAGTGCACCGTATGTCTCATGTGCACCGTATGTCTCATGTGCACAGTGCACCGTATGTCTCATGTGCACCGTATGTCTCATGTGCACCGTATGTCTCATGTGCACCGTATGTCTCATGTGCACAGTGCACCGTATGTCACATGTGCACAGTGTACCGTATGTCTCATGTGCACCGTATGTCTCATGTGCACCGTATGTCTCATGTGCACCGTATGTCTCATGTGCACCGTATGTCTCATGTGCACCGTGCACCGTATGTCTCATGTGCACCGTGCACCGTATGTCTCATGTGCACCGTGCACCGTATGTCTCATGTGCACCGTATGTCTCATGTGCACCGTGCACCGTATGTCTCATGTGCACCGTGCACCGTATGTCTCATGTGCACCGTGCACCGTATGTCTCATGTGCACCGTGCACCGTATGTCTCATGTGCACAGTGCACCGTATGTCTCATGTGCACAGTGCACCGTATGTCACATGTGCACTGTATGTCTCATGTGCACCGTATGTCTCATGTGCACCGTATGTCTCATGTGCACCGTATGTCTCATGTGCACCGTATGTCTCATGTGCACCGTGCACCGTATGTCTCATGTGCACCGTGCACCGTATGTCACATGTGCACCGTATGTCTCATGTGCACCGTGTGTCTCATGTGCACCGTATGTCTCATGTGCACTGTTCGCCGTATGTCTCATGTGCACCGTATGTCTCATGTGCACCGTATGTCTCATGTGCACAGTGCACCGTATGTCACATGTGCACCGTATGTCTCATGTGCACAGTGCACCGTATGTCACATGTGCACCGTATGTCTCATGTGCACTGTATGTCTCATGTGCACTGTATGTCTCATGTGCACAGTGCACCGTATGTCACATGTGCACTGTATGTCTCATGTGCACCGTATGTCACATGTGCACTGTATGTCTCATGTGCACCGTATGTCACATGTGCACCGTATGTCTCATGTGCACCGTATGTCTCATGTGCACAGTGCACCGTATGTCACATGTGCACCGTATGTCTCATGTGCACAGTGCACCGTATGTCACATGTGCACCGTATGTCTCATGTGCACCGTATGTCTCATGTGCACCGTATGTCTCATGTGCACCGTATGTCTCATGTGCACCGTATGTCTCATGTGCACCGTGCACCGTATGTCTCAAGTGCACCGTGCACCGTATGTCTCATGTGCACCGTATGTCTCATGTGCACCGTGCACCGTATGTCTCATGTGCACCGTATGTCTCATGTGCACCGTATGTCTCATGTGCACCGTATGTCTCATGTGCACCGTATGTCTCATGTGCACCGTATGTCTCATGTGCACAGTGCACCGTATGTCACATGTGCACTGTATGTCTCATGTGCACCGTATGTCTCATGTGCACCGTATGTCTCATGTGCACCGTATGTCTCATGTGCACCGTATGTCTCATGTGCACCGTATGTCACATGTGCACCGTATGTCTCATGTGCACCGTATGTCTCATGTGCACCGTATGTCTCATGTGCACCGTATGTCTCATGTGCACCGTATGTCTCATGTGCACCAGTATGTCTCATGTGCACCGTATGTCTCATGTGCACCAGTATGTCTCATGTGCACCGTATGTCTCTATGTGCACCGTATGTCTCATGTGCACCAGTATGTCTCATGTGCACCGTATGTCTCATGTGCACCGTATGTCACATGTGCACCGTATGTCTCATGTGCACCGTATGTCTCATGTGCACCGTATGTCTCATGTGCACAGTGCACCGTCTCATGTGCGCCGTATGTCTCATGTGCGCCGTATGTCTCATGTGCACTGTGCGCCGTATGTCTCATGTGCACTGTTCGCCGTATGTCTCATGTGCGCCGTATGTCTCATGTGCACTGTGCGCCGTATGTCTCATGTGCACTGTTCGCCGTATGTCTCATGTGCGCCGTATGTCTCATGTGCACTGTGCGCCGTATGTCACATGTGCACAGTGCGCCGTATGTCTCATGTGCACCGTATGTCTCATGTGCACAGTGCACCGTATGTTTTGCAAGTTGTTACATTGAGGCAGACTGTAACTACAACTAACCTTGTGTGTGTGTGTGTGTGTGTGTGTGTGTGTGTGTGTGTTTGTTTCAGTCCCTCTGTGGGATACCTGCAGCCGCATAGTTCTGATCAGTACCAGATGACCCAGTCTGCCTCTCCCTGCAGCCCACAGCAAATACAGCAGTATTCGGGTACCAGAGAACAATAACTTACTCTTATTTTACCAATACATTATCCATTCTGCACCAGTAAGTGGCAGTACAGCACCAGTCCAATAGCAAAATATCTATACCAAAAAAAAACAACTCTTGCATTAACCTTTATTAACCATCGTGTTATCAGCTAACTATATTCATTCAGTTTATGCACGGCGCTTGAGCATATATGTGTGTTTAATTTGCTTTCGTGAATGACTGACATATTTGTACTGTTTGTTTTTGTGTTTTAGGGGTCCCGCCTCCGGCCCTGGTGTCATGGTGATGCAGCTCAGTGTTCCAAATGGGCCGCAGCCGACCCAGAATCCTCCACTGGTGCAGTGGAACCCCTGCAAATACTACAGCATGGAGCAGAGATCCAGCAAACCCGAACCGCAGGTATCTGTAACCCTGTGACTAGTGGGCCAGCTAATGCATGTCACACAAACATGCTAAGAGTTTTGACCAGAATAAGCACACTTATCTCTCTCTCTCTCTCTCTCTCTCTCTGTGTGTGTAGGTCAGTACTCAGATGAACAGTCCACTGGCGTCTCCTACACAATCTCCGACTCCCTCTCCGTCTGGCAGTGTGAATAGTGTGTGTCCCGGTCTCGGCCAGCTTCCTCTCTTTTCACAGTTCCCTCGACCCGGCGGGCCAGCACAAGGTATATATACATTCGAATTGCATTATACACGTCTAAGAGGGATCAGTATCTGACATCGTGTCCTCACCAAATTTCAAGCGTCAATTCACTTCTTGAGTCCTCGTTAAAAGCTAAATATTAGCATTGCCATATTGTGACGTTTGCACTGCAAAAACAATTAAATGGATTCATGTTCAGTATTTATACGTTGTTTTCTTCACTAAAGTTTGTTTGATTTCGACCTAAAACAAAGAGGAAAAAAAGCTGTAAAGATCTATTCTGTGAAAGCAATTCTTGTACAAAAAAATAAAATTATGATTTAGATTTTATTTCTCAAGACAATGTATGTAGTTTTAAGAATGTTCAGATATTTATAAATTCACCCAACAATGACATTTCTGTCATCATTTACTCACCCTCATGTCATCCCAGATGTGTGTGACTTTCTTTCTTCTGCAGAACACAAATGAAGATTTTTATAAGAATATTTCAGCTCTGTGGGTCCATACGATGCAAGTGAATGTGACTAGAACTTTGAAGCTCCAAAAAGCACATAAATGCAGCATACAAGTAATCCAGTGGTTTAATCCATGTCTTCAGAAGTGATATGATAGGTGTGGGTGAGAAACAGATCAATATTGAAGTCCTTTTTTTTACTGTAAATCTCCACTTTTAACAAGCACCAACTGGTAGGTGGTGATATGCACAAGAATGAGAGTTGCCAAAAAAAAAAAAAAGTGAAAGTTAAAATGGAGATTTGTTGTAAAAAAAAAACCAAAAGGACTTTTAATATTGATCTGTTTCTCACCCACACCTATCGTATCACTTCTGAAGACATGGATTAAACCACTGGATTACTTTTATGCTGCCTTTATGTGCTTTATGGAACTTCAAAGTTCTAGTCACCATTCACTTGCATTGTATGGACCTCCAGAGCTGTAATATTGTTCTTTTGTGCATCATACACTAAGATGTCATGAGGGTGAATAAATGATGAGAAATGTATTTGTGGGTGAACTGCCCCTTTAAATACTGTTGTATGTTTTTGTATTTGTGACATACAAATAAAGTTATTCAGGATAATATCAGGATTTTGGACAAATGAAATCTCCGTGTGGACGGAGCTACATGTCAAAGCCACAGATGAACCTGAAAGAGGAATTATGTCTTGATGCTTTAGTGTGGCGTGCAATACAGTTACTAGCACAAAGTTGTAGGAGTGGTTTACAAGCATGCATGTAGGGTTGCCACTTTAGACATTTTAAAATAAGGGGTACTTATCTTAAAATAAGGGAGGGGGGGGGCCACGGGACGGGTGGCAACCCTACATGCATAACATCAGTCACAGTAATCTCAAGGTCACCCTGCCTGTCAGCAATTGTTTTGTCACATGACCTGCTCAAAGTGAGTTGATCCAGTATGTGTGTGTGTCTGCAGAAGGGAGATACTCTTTACTGGGCCAGCCGCTCCAGTACAGTCTGTGTCCACCACCCATCATGCACAACCACAACCAGTCCTCATACAGCTCCCATCAGGTACGTACGTGTGCGTGCGTGTTTGTGTGTGCGTGCTTATTTGTGTGTGGCGTGTTTGTGCGTGCGCGTGTGCGTGCTCGGGCTTCTTCGTCAAATGTTGTCTTGCTGTATACATCAGTGTTGCTGAACTTTAAAAGTAACATGTATAAGTTAATTATATGTCAAGTGCTTCGACAGCGCCTGTGCAGCTCATTACAGTTGAAATGTGTTGTTCGCCAGGACATAACTTACATTTACTTACATTTTACTGTTATATTCGTATTTGTAAGTTTAAGAAATGTAAACAAAGTATTTCCATTTTTGTTTTTCAGACCTCGAATAATGCAAAGAAGTTCATATTCATTTTTAAACAACACGATACTCATGTTTTACTTTAGTAAGAGTTCAGAAATCAATGTTTGCTGGAATAATCCTGATTTTCAATCGCAGCTTTCATGTGTGTTGGCATGCCCTCTGCCAGTCTTTCACATTGCTGTTGGGTGACTTTATGCCACTCCTGGTGCACAAATTCAAGCATCTCTGCTTTGTTTGATGGCTTGTGGCCGTCCATCTTCCTCTTGATCACATTCCAGAGGTTTTCAATGGGGTTCAGGTCTGGACTTTGGGCTGGCCATGACTGGGTCTTGATCCGGTGGTCCTCCATCCACACCTTGATTGACCTGTCTGTGGCATGGAGCATTGTCCTGCTGGAGAAACCAATCCTCAGTGTTGGGGAACATTGTCGGAGCAAAAGGAAGTTTTCTTCCAGGATAACCTTGTACGTGGTTTGATTCATGCGTCCTTCACAAAGACGAATCTGCCCGATTCCAGCCTTGCTGAATCACCAATCCTCCACTAAATTTCCCAATGGGCGCGAGACACTGTGGTATGATGGCGTCTTCAGGTCTCTGTCTAACCATTAGATGACCAGGTGGAGGATCGGTCATGATCTGGGGTGCTTCACCTTCTGCTCCGATAATGTTCCCAGCCCAAAGTCCAGACCTGAACCCCATTGAAAACCTCTGGAATGTGATCAAGAGGAAGATGGACGGCCACAAGTATCAAACAAAGCAGAGATTTTTTGTTATTCCTATTTAGAATTTGGGAGAAATGTTGTCAGTACTTTATAGAGCAAAACAAACATGTTCATTTTACTCAAACAGACACCTATAAATGGTGAATCCAGAGAAACTGATGATTTGGCCGTGGTCTCTTAATGATTCCCAGAGATAAATCGCAGTGTTTCACACTTTAATAATCTCACTGGGTCATTTAACCAACGTCTTATCTGGAGAAACTTTTGTCATGAACACAGAAGTGCAAAATTATTCAAAATAAAACGCATGAAATTTAAGAAAATGCGATAATTGTATTACTAATAATTAGTCAAAAGTATAATATTATTATGATTATGTTGAATCTATATCTCACAATCAAGAGTGCTGTGATACTCAATAGAAGTTTTCATCAAAGTTTTCATTTATAATGTGATGCTCTTATTTTGACAAAAATTTGCCCAATTTTATGTTTTGGATAATGCTGGATGTGGATCTTTACTGAAGCACTTCAAGTGACATGATATGTTTAAAAATGTTGTTTCTGGGTATCTGAGCGAGTATTGATGCTGACTATCACACCTGGAGTCGCGAGTTTGAATCCAGGGCGTGCTGAGTGACTCCAGCCAGGTCTCCTTAGCAACCACATTGGCCTGGTTGCTAGGGAGGGTAGAGTCACATGGGGTAATCAAATTGGGGCGGTTGCTAGGGAGGGTAGAGTCACATGGGGTAATCAAATTGGGGTGGTTGCTAGGGAGGGTAGAGTCACATGGGGTAACCAAATTGTCCCAGTTGCTAGGGAGGGTAGAGTCACATGGGGTAACCAAATTGTCCCAGTTGCTAGGGAGGGTAGAGTCACATGGGGTAACCTAATTGGGCCAGTTGCTAGGGAGGGTAGAGTCACATGGGGTAACCAAATTGTCCCGGTTGCGAGGGAGGGTAGAGTCACATGGGGTAATCAAATTGTCCCGGTTGCGAGGGAGGGTAGAGTCACATGGGGTAATCAAATTGGGGCGGTTGCGAGGGAGGGTAGAGTCACATGGGGTAATCAAATTGGGGCGGTTGCTAGGGAGGGTAGAGTCACATGGGGTAACCAAATTGGGCCAGTTGCTAGGGAGGGTAGAGTCACATGGGGTAACCAAATTGTCCCAGTTGCTAGGGAGGGTAGAGTCACATGGGGTAACCTAATTGGGCCAGTTGCTAGGGAGGGTAGAGTCACATGGGGTAACCAAATTGTCCCGGTTGCGAGGGAGGGTAGAGTCACATGGGGTAATCAAATTGGGGCGGTTGCTAGGGAGGGTAGAGTCACATGGGGTAATCAAATTGGGCCGGTTGCTAGGGAGGGTAGAGTCACATGGGGTAACCAAATTGGGCCGGTTGCTAGGCAGGGTAGAGTCACATGGGGTAACCAAATTGTCCCGGTTGCTAGGGAGGGTAGAGTCACATGGGGTAACCAATTTGGGCCAGTTGCTAGGGAGGGTAGAGTCACATGGGGTAACCAAATTGGGCCAGTTGCTAGGGAGGGTAATGTCACATGGGGTAACCAAATTGTCCCGGTTGCTAGGAGGGTAGAGTCACATGGGGTAACCAAATTGGGTTGGTTGCTAGGGAGGGTAGAGTCACATGGGGTAACCAAATTGGGCCAGTTGCTAGGGAGGGTAGAGTCACATGGGGTAACCAAATTGGGCCAGTTGCTAGGGAGGGTAGAGTCACATGGGGTAACCAAATTGGGCCGGTTGCTAGGCAGGGTAGAGTCACATGGGGTAACCAAATTGTCCCGGTTGCTAGGGAGGGTAGAGTCACATGGGGTAACCAAATTGGGCCGGTTGCTAGGGAGGGTAGAGTCACATGGGGTAACCAAATTGGGCCGGTTGCTAGGGAGGGTAGAGTCACATGGGGTAACCAAATTGTCCCGGTTGCTAGGGAGGGTAGAGTCACATGGGGTAACCTCCTCGTGGTGGTGATTAGTGGTTCTCTCAATGGGGCGTGTGGTGAGTTGTGTGTGGATCGTGGAGAGTAGCATGATCCTCCACATGCTGTGAGTCTCCATGGTAACGCGTTCAGCAAGTCACGTGATAAGATGCGCGGATTGATGGTCTCAGATGCGGAGGCAATTCCTCGGAGATCCGTCCTCCACCTCCCGGATTGAGGCGATGTAATGTGATAACATTTACTGCATTACAGGAAAAGGTTATTACAGGAACACATTACCCTTATACTGCACAATCACACAATCAAACTGATCATTCATTTCACGAGTCTGTCTGTCCTCACTGTGGGTTTTGTTGTTTTCTCAGACTCAATCAGTGATGAAACACGGTGCTCGCGGTAAAAGACAAACACTCAAATCTGCCTCCACAGATCTGGGAACTACTGACGTGGGTAAGACGCACTTTTTTGAGCAACTTCGTTATCGTTACTATTTTCCACATTTTAGATCACAGGAAACGTGAATCTGTCTCAGTTGTGTCTCAAGTTTGACCGATTGTCTAAATGACGCTGTATCTCTCCGCAGTGGTCAGTCGCGTGCTAGAGGTGACCGATCTCCCAGAAGGCATTTCTCGTCCAGAAGCCGAGAAGCTTTTCAACCAGCTCTCGCTCTGCGGTGCCAAGATCCAATGGCTGAAGGACCCGCAGTGTCCCCGGGGTCCCACGCCACACTCGGGCCCCAGAGGAGACTACCACGACCCCGCTCACCTGTACACCGTCGTGGCCGTGTTCCCCAACACAATGGCTGCTCAGAGCGCGTCCTTCAAACTCAACAATAGCGGCGGCGGTTTGTTCAAGCTGCGCGCCACGAAAAAGAACTATGACTTGCGCGTGCTGGAGAGAGCTAGCTCGCAGTGAGTGCGGAGAGAGAGCGCGTACGACGGAGAGGAAGCTGAAGACGTCAAAGGGAAGAGATTCATTAGGGATGTTTTTTATTATT
>NC_068288.1:46787623-46800123 GCF_025860055.1 Xyrauchen texanus
CTCTTGTCCTTTGACTCTCTGTCTGTCTCTCGGTGGTTTGTGTCTGTTTTGGCTCAGTTCGGCTGTAATGGTTTAATCTGCGAGGCGTAATATTGAATCTTTGGGAAACCGTGGAAGAATAACTATTCTCATTCCGTCTCATTTTTCACCACGGCTGAATTCAATTATCTAATATGATTTGTGCGCTTATTAATCTTCATTATTCATAGATTCTCGATGGCTTTGCGACGCGGGCGAGTTAACGATATTTGCATGGTTTTCATGTAGTGAGGTAATGACATTGAGTTTCATTAGGCGATCAGGGAGCGAGCGAGGGATGCTCGGGACGTTGTTGTGGTCCGTTTGTCAGAGTGATGTGACTCACCTGAACTCCAAAGTGACACTCAAAATATGTCATGATGACAAGCCGTCAAACTCGTCAAGGACGACAGAGAATCCGAGACAAAGAGAAATGTCTCTCTGTTCTCGTCCTCTTCCACGATGTTTTCCAGATTTATTTACCTTCTTGGCGTGACGTAGTTTCGGTTCAGCGGTTCTAAACTAGTTTTGTTTTAGGACATCAGGATATTTCACATTGGACATCAAGTGTCCCGTCTCCATTACTGTTTATGGACAAAAGTACAATTCAGATGCTGACATTGATTAATGATGCCACAAACGGCGTAGGCCAAACAATATACTGAATAATTCAAATGACAATACTGGTTACTAAATGTGTTTCTTGGATTGTTTCCACCACACATAATCATCTTTATCCTTCTGTGAATCTGTATTTATTGTAGTATAGCTTGTATTTTATTAGTTTGTGTCTGTTGTGTGTGATGTACCGTTAAAGACCCCATGAAATGGCTTGACGACTGCCGTTTCAACAGCGCTCGCGCTTCAGCAGTTTTGGTTCTGGAAGTGTTTTTCCTGTTCTTTTTTTCCAAAGGGATTTCATAAATAGGGCTGAAACAATTAATTGATGTCATCGACAATGGCGACAATAAAATTGAAATAAACTGTAATAATGATGCATGAGAGCAGCACTGCAGTTCACAACTGACTGATGAGAGGAAGAATTACACGAATCACCGTCCAGATGAACTCCGAACATCTTCAGCTGATGTACATCACAAAGTGTAGAAGTAGAGGGAATATACATAAATGCTTTATATTTAATGCGTTACATCTTTAATGCGGTTATATTTAATGCGTTACATCTTTAATGCGGTTATATTTAATGCGTTGCATCTTTAATGCGGTTATATTTAATGCGTTGCATCTTTAATGCGGTTATATTTAATGCGTTTCATCTTTAATGCGGTTATATTTAATGAGTTGCGTCTTTAATGCGGTTATATTTAATGCGTTGCATCTTTAATGCGGTTATATTTAATGCGTTACATCTTTAATGCGGTTATATTTAATGCGTTGCATCTTTAATGCGGTTATATTTAATGCGTTTCATCTTTAATGCGGTTATATTTAATGAGTTGTATCTTTAATGCAGTTATATTTAATGAGTTGCATCTTTAATGCGGTTATATTTAATGCCTTGCGTCTTTAATGCAGTTATATTTAATGAGTTGCGTCTTTAATGCGGTTATATTTAGTGCGTTGCATCTTTAATGCGGTTATATTTAATGCGTTACATCTAATGCGGTTATATTTAATGCGTTGCATCTTTAATGCGGTTATATTTAATGCGTTGCATCTTTAATGCGGTTATATTTAATGAGTTGCATCTTTAATACGGTTATATTTAATGCCTTGCGTCTTTAATGCAGTTATATTTAATGAGTTGCGTCTTTAATGCAGTTATATTTAATGAGTTGCGTCTTTAATGCGGTTATATTTAATGCGTTACATCTTTAATGCGGTTATATTTAATGAGTTGCGTCTTTAATGCAGTTATATTTAATGCGTTGCATCTTTAATGCGGTTATATTTAATGCGTTACATCTTTAATGCGGTTATATTTAATGCGTTACATCTTTAATGCAGTTATATTTAATGAGTTGCGTCTTTAATGCGGTTATATTTAATGCGTTGCATCTTTAATGCGGTTATATTTAATGCGTTACATCTTTAATGCAGTTATATTTAATGAGTTGCGTCTTTAATGCAGTTATATTTAATGCGTTACATCTTTAATGCGGTTATATTTAATGCGTTGCATCTTTAATGCGGTTATATTTAATGCGTTACATCTAATGCGGTTATATTTAATGCGTTGTATCTTTAATGCGGTTATATTTAATGCGTTACATCTAATGCGGTTATATTTAATGCGTTGCATCTTTAATGCGGTTATATTTAATGCGTTACTTCTTTAATGCATTACTTCATTAATGCGGTTACATCATTAATGCGGTTACATCTTTAATGCGTTACATCTAATGCAGTTGGAGCAGTGGCTTCTTCCTTGCTGAGCCTTTCAGGTGATGTCCATATAGGACTGGTTTTGCTGTGGATCTAGATACTCGTCCACCTGTTTCCTCCAGCATCTTCACAAGGTCCTTTGCTGTTGTTCTGGGATTGATTTGCACTTTTCACACAAACTACGTTCATCTCTAGGAGACAGAATGCGTCTCCTTCCTGAGCGGTGTGATGGGTGTGTGGTCACATGGTGTTTATACTTGTGTACTATTGTTTGTACAGATGAACGTGCTGTACACTGACACTCACACACACACACACACACACTCATAAACTCACACACACACACACACACACACACACACACACACACACATAAACACACACTCACAAACACACACGCACTGTTATACACACAAACACAAACACTCATTATACATACACACACACACACGCTATATATATATATACACACACATTATACATACATACACACACACACACTTATACACACACTCACACTCACACACACTACACTCACCTAAAGGATTATTAGGAACACATACTAATACTGTGTTTGACCCCCTTTCGCCTTCAGAACTGCCTTAATTCTACGTGGCATTGATTCAACAAGGTGCTGAAAGCATTCTTTAGAAATGTTGGCCCATATTGATAGGATAGCATCTTGCAGTTGATGGAGATTTGTGGGATGCACATCCAGGGCACGAAGCTCCCGTTCCACCACATCCCAAAGATGCTCTATTGGGTTGAGATCTGGTGACTGTGGGGGCCATTTTAGTACAGTGAACTCATTGTCATGTTCAAGAAACCAATTTGAAATGATTCGAGCTTTGTGACATGGTGCATTATCCTGCTGGAAGTAGCCATCAGAGGATGGGTACATGGTGGCCATAAAGGGATGGACATGGTCAGAAACAATGCTCAGGTAGGCCGTGGCATTTAAACGATGCCCAATTGGCACTAAGGGGCCTAAAGTGTGCCAAGAAAACATCCCCCACACCATTACACCACCACCACCAGCCTGCACAGTGGTAACAAGGCATGATGGATCCATGTTCTCATTCTGTTTACGCCAAATTCTGACTCTACCATCTGAATGTCTCAACAGAAATCGAGACTCATCAGACCAGGCAACATTTTTTCAGTCTTCAACGGTCCAATTTTGGTGAGCTCTTGCAAATTGTAGCCTCTTTTTCCTATTTGTAGTGGAGATGAGTGGTACCCGGTGGGGTCTTCTGCTGTTGTAGCCCATCCGCCTCAAGGTTGTGCGTGTTGTGGCTTCACAAATGCTTTGCTGCATACCTCGGTTGTAACGAGTGGTTATTTCAGGCAAAGTTGCTCTTCTATCAGCTTGAATCAGTCGGCCCATTCTCCTCTGACCTCTAGCATCAACAAGGCATTTTCAGCCCACAGGACTGCCGCATACTGGATGTTTTTCCTTTTCACACCATTCTTTGTAAACCCTAGAAATGGTTGTGCGTGAAAATCCCAGTAACTGAGCAGATTGTGAAATACTCAGACCGGCCCGTCTGGCACCAACAACCATGCCACGCTCAAAATTGCTTAAATCACCTTTCTTTCCCATTCTGACATTCAGTTTGGAGTTCAGGAGATTGTCTTGACCAGGACCACACCCCTAAATGCATTGAAGCAACTGCCATGTGATTGGTTGATTAGATAATTGCATTAATGAGAAATTGAACAGGTGTTCCTAATAATCCTTTAGGTGAGTGTATATACACACACACATTATACATACATACACACACACACACACACACTTATACACACACTCACACACACTATATATACACACACACACTTATACACACACTCACACACACTATATATACACACACACATTATACATTCACACACACACACTATATATACACACACACATTATACATTCACACACACACACTATATATACACACATACACACATTATACATTCACACACACACACACACACACTATATATACACACACACATTATACATTCTCACACACACACACACACACACACACACACTATATATAAACACACACTATATATACACACACACATTATATATACACACACACACATTATACATTCACACACACACACACTATATATACACACACACACATTATACACACACACACACAATGTTTCAGCATTCGCCTTAAAGAAGGATATTTTTCATTGTCGGATGAATCCACTGAGGTGTCAGAGGACAGAGTGTGCTGATATCAGCAACATCCTGATAAAGAAATCAGACGTACACACTCACACACCTCCCACAGAACACAGCACACGAATCACAAATGTGAATAACTGTTAAATAATCCGCTGAACGTCGCCTCATGCATACTGCACACTAATCTGACTAGAGCTGCTAAAAGGGCCTGTTGCAATGTGATTGGCTGGCCACGTTACTATACCTACATTTTTGCAGAATCGTTTTTATGTCTCATGTATCGCTGCAAATTCCTGGTGAAATGAACACATTTTTGGGTGTCTGTGTATCTCAGTGAGTATTAACGCTGACTGTCACACCTGGAGTCGTGAGTTCAAATCCAGGGCATGCTGAGCGACTCCAGTCAGGACTCCTTAGCAACCAAATTGGCCTGGTTGCTAGGGAGGGTAGAGTCACATGGGGTAACCTCCTCGTGGTGGTGATTAGTGGTTCTCGCTCTCAATGGGGCGTGTGGTGAGTTGTGTGTGGATCGTGGAGAGTAGCATGAGCCTCCACATGCTGTGAGTCTCCTTAGCAACCAAATTGGCTCGGTTGCTAGGGAGGGTAGAGTCACATGGGGTAACCTCGTCCTGGTGGTGATTAGTGGTCCTCGCTCTCAATGGGGCGTGGTGAGTTGTGTGTGGATTGTGGAGAGTAGCATGAGCCTGCACATGCTGTGAGTCTCCTTAGCAACCAAATTGGCCCGGTTGCTAGGGAGGGTAGAGTCACATGGGGTAACCTCCTCGTGGTGGTGATTAGTGGTTCTCTCAATGGGGCGTGTGGTGAGTTGTGTGTGGATCGTGGAGAGTAGCATGAGTCTCCACATGCTGTGAGTCTCCGCGGGGTCATGCACAACGAGTCACGTGATAAGATGCGCCGATTGACGGTCTCAGAAGCGGACGCGTGTCTAATCTCTAGCAAGCTCCGTCATCACATGAGTGGAACACATAGTGTGGGAATGTGAGAGTAACTCACTTTTGACAAATTGTTCGTGCAATGTTTGAGGTGAGAGAAGCGTGTAGACTATTACACACACAAGCCCTTCGTGTTTTTGCCCTCTTCTTCTCTGAGCATCAGCTTTGTTGAACCTTTAGTAAATGATGGATGACAGCAACAAATTACCCCAGTGCTGTCCATCTATAACGCCACAGCGGCACGCAGAGACACACCAAGAGACGACTGTCTTCACCGTCTACATGACTGACACACATCAGCGTCCTTCTGCTCATACAACCCAGGAAACATTGGGAATATACGTCCGGTTGCATCATAGAATGGCAGTAAACGGCGTCAGCTGCCTTTGCTTGCATGTGCATGCCCGTTTGATGCATGGCTCCGGGCAGGCGGCAGATATAATAAAGGCTTATCGTTTGGAGGCAATTTCACAGCAGCACGCACCTAATTGAACAGTCTGTTTCAAGCATTCTCTTCTCCCCGGCCGAGCGCCGGGAACAATCTGAGAAATGACACCTTCCTCGAGTCATTGAGCAGGGCTGCGACGACTCGAGCACACACACACTTTCGCAGCAGAAGAGCGTGAGAAGACACACTTATCGTCAATGAGTGAGTGTTTGCAGGACCTACAGAACAAACATGCATTTCCTGAAGGTCTTCTAAGGTGAGGAATAGAGGTCTGCATGGGCCTTGATGCCTGAACCCGACCTGTACCCGACCTGTACCCGACCTGTACCCGACCAGTACCCGACCAGTACCCGACCTGTACCCGACCTGTACCCGACCTGTACCCGACCAGTACCCGACCAGTACCCGACCTGTACCCGACCTGTACCCGACCAGTACCCGACCAGTACCCGACCTGTACCCGACCAGTACCCGACCAGTACCCGACCTGTACCCGACCTGTACCCGACCAGTACCCGACCAGTACCCGACCTGTACCCGACCAGTACCCGACCAGTACCCGACCAGTACCCGACCTGTACCCGACCAGTACGCTCAAATATGAAACCCAAACTCGACCTGAACACGAAATAACTCGCACTCTCAAGCAGTAGCGGTTCTAACTTGTTTGGCGCCCTGGGCGGATCCCGCTTCAACACGGCCCCAAAGTTGTTGGCCGAGGCACCTCGTAGCCGCCCCCTAACCAAGATGCCACCCTGGGTGACTGCCCACAACACTATAGGAACAGTAAACAAACGCAGTTTTAAGAGGGACAGCGGCCCCTCAGAATATATATGTGTGTGTGTATGTATAACAGTATAAATCTCCACTTTTACTTTCTTTTTTGTTTTTGGCAATTGACAGCCTTCATGCATATCACCACCTACTGGCAGGGAGATTGTTTTGTAAAACGACGTACTAATTATCTGTTTCTCGGTCCGCACCTATCATATCTATTCTGAAGACATGGATTAAACCACTGGAGTCATATGGATTACTTTTATGCTGCATTTATGTGCTTTGTGGAGCTTTTCTTGAACTACATCTAGGCCCCATCTACACCTTCCTTTAAAGGGACAGTGCACCCAAAAGTGAAAGTTCTCTCATCGTTTACTCACCCTCATGTCATCCCAGATGTGTTTGACTTTCTAATGCAGAACACGTATGAAGATGTTTAGAAGAATATTTCAGCTCTGTTGGTCCATACAATGCAAGTGAATGGTGACTGAAACTCAGATGCTCCGAAAAAGCACATAAAGGCAGCATGAAAGTAATCCTGTGGTTTAATCCATGTCTTCTGAAGTGATATGATAGGTGTGGGGGAGATCAATAGTCCTTTTTTTCACTAAAGTGAAAGTGAACGTGTAGATTTACGGTAAAAAAAGGACTAAAATTTTCAATAATTGAAGTTTTATATTTATTAGCTTACAGAAAAGTATGAAATAAATTGTCAACTGTGTATAAAAAATTTGTTTTCCAATCTTGCTGTCTTAAAATGATAATAATACATCTGTCTCCATATATTGTTCAATCATTTAAGTTCTGCTTTAAATTGAATAAAATGACCAAGGTGGGCATGTGCTTCCCATCACTTCACTGTACTGATACTGTGCAATACTGCAGTCATGACTTCAACAGATGAACACATCTACATTACTGCTGCCTTTACATTTAAACTCACCTGTAGAAATGAACAACTGTTTAATTTCACTTTTACAAATACTTTGTGTGTGTGTGTGTGTGTGTGTGTGTGTGTGTGTGTGTGTGTGAGTGTAGTGTGTTTGTGTGTGTGTTTGTGTGAATATAGTGTGGTTGTTTGTGTGTGTGTGTAGTGTGGTTGTGTGTGTGTGAGTGAGTCAGTGTACTGTGTTTGTGTGTGTGTGTGTGTGTGTGTGTGTGGTGTGGTTGTGTGTGTGTGTGTGTGTGTGTGTGTGTGTGTGTGTGGTGTGGTTGTGTGTGTGTGTGTGTGTGTTTGTGTGAATGTAGTGTGGTTGTTTGTGTGTGTGTGTAGTGTGTGTGTGTGTGTAGTGTGGTTGTGTGTGTGTAGTGTGGTTGTGTGTGTGTGTGTGTGTGAGTGAGTCAGTGTAATGTGTTTGTGTGAGTGTAGTGTGTGTGTAATGTGTGTGTGTGAATGTAGTGTGGTTGTTTGTGTGTGTGTAGTGTGTGTGTAGTGTGGTTGTGTGTGTGTTTGTGTGAGTGTAGTGTGTGTGTAATGTGTGTGTGTGTGTGTGTGTGTGTGTGTGTGTGTGTGTGAATGTAGTGTGGTTGTCTGTGTGTGTGTGTAACGTGTGTGTAGTGTGGTTGTGTGTGTGAGTGAGTGTAATGTGTTTGTTTGAGTGTAGTGTGTGTGTAATGTGTGAATGTAGTGTGGTTGTTTGTGTGTGTGTGTGTAGTGTGTGTGTGTGTAACGTGTGTGTAGTGTGGTTGTTTGTGTGTGTGTAACGTGTGTGTAGTGTGGTTGTTTGTGTGTATGTAGTGTGTGTGTGTGTAGTGTGGTTTTGTGTGTGTTTGTGTGAGTGTAATGTGTTTGTGTGAGTGTAGTGTGTGTGTAATGTGTGTGTGTTTGTGTGAATGTAGTGTGGTTGTGTGTGTGTGTGTAATGTGCGTGTGTTTGTGTGAATGTAGTGTGGTTGTTTGTGTGTGTGTGTGTTGTGTGTGTGTGAGAGTGTAGTGTGGTTGTGTGTGAGTGTGTTTGTGTG
The DNA here is from genome assembly GCF_025860055.1 of Xyrauchen texanus. Lineage (NCBI taxonomy): Eukaryota > Metazoa > Chordata > Actinopteri > Cypriniformes > Catostomidae > Xyrauchen > Xyrauchen texanus. The sequence continues at coordinate 46,796,330 of NC_068288.1, forward strand.
AATGTAGTGTGGTTGTGTGTGTTTGTGTGAGTGTAGTGTGGTTGTGTGTAATGTGTCTGTGTTTGTGTGAATGTAGTGTGGTTGTGTGTGTGTAATGTGTGTTTGTGTGAATGTAGTGTGGTTGTTTGTGTGTGTGTAATGTGTGAGTGTAGTGTGGTTGTGTTTGTGTGTGTGTGTGTTTGTGTGAGTGAGTGTGTAGTGTGTTTTGTGTCTGTCTGTCTGTTTGTTTGTGTGAGTGAGTGTGTGTGTTTATATGAATGTGTTTGTTTGTGTGTATTTGTGTGAGTGTGTGTGTATGTGTGTGTATGTGTGTGTGAGAGTGTATAGTGTGTGTGTGTTTGTGTGTCTGTATGTATGTGTATGTGTGTGTGTGAGAGTGTGTGAGTGAGTGAGTGTGTGTGTGTTTGTGTTTCAGACAGAGGACCAGAGACAGGGTGGAAAATTATTATATAATATTACATTTTGATTTAAATTTTTTGTAATTTTTTTTTTTCTGTTCTAACATTATAAGTGGAGCTCAGGGAAGATAATAAAATAATAAAAGAAGAGTATTGCATGACCATTTTAACGTTGCTCCTGAAAGCAGTTTAACATTTCTATTTATTCTCTTTTGGACGTTTTTTTCTTTTCTTTTTAGTCTTTGTCCTAATTAAAATGTTTTATGCATGTATGTACTGTAACACAAACAATACAGAAAATAATATCATGTAGGCCTAGAGACAAAAAGTTCATTCTGATTATTATTTTTCTCCATGAAGAGTTTAACCTATTCATTTTATTTTAGTTTTTAAATTAAACTTCTAATAGAGTGACGTCAAGTTCAAAAAATTGTCCCGACAAAGCACAGTGACTAAACACCTCACATAGGGGCTGTTTTTTTATTTTCTCCCCAATCTGTAACGCCCAATTCCCAATGCGCTCCAAGTCCTCGTGGTGTTGTAGTGACTCTACAGGATGAATCTCAGTTGCCTCCGCGTCTGAGACCGTCAACCCGTGCATCTTATCACGTGACTTGTTGAGCGTGTGGAGGCTTCACGCTATTCTCCGCGGCATCCACGCACAACTCACCACACGCCCCACCGAGAGCGAGAACCACATTATAGTGACCACGAGGAGGTTACCCCACGTGACTCTACCCTCCCTAGCAACCGGGCCAATTTGGTTGCTATGGAGACCTGGCTGGAGTCACTCAGCACGCCCTGGTATTCAAACTCACGACTCCAGGTGTGATAGTCAGCGTCAATACTCACGGAGATACCCAAACTCCCATAGGGGCTGTTTTTAAAGCTCGTGGTTGATGCACAGTTCCAAAAATAAAGTGCGTCCAAATGCAAACTCAAAACTCGGTAAAATATTGTTTTGCATGGCGCTGAAGACTCACTGCATCTACTTGAGGAGATGTCTCTGGTGTAGATATGAATTGTTCAACAGGAGTTCAGGTGTCCCCACACTTATTGCCAAAATCACAGTCAACCCTTCATTTGTGCACACACATGCATAACTATTAAAGTTCCAGCTCTCTCACTTCAGCACTCTTAATCTGCCACATTATTTCTCACATTCGTACATGAGAAATCTCAATGTGTCTGTCATCACCCCGTGTTCATCAGCCCTTATTACTGCTGCACTAATTGGAAGATGACTCGTGATTAATCATGCACACACACACAGGTGATGGAGTCACCCAGAGACTTAATTGGACCGCCGATTGGCTGAAACTAATTGAGCGTTGATGAGTGTGTGTGTCTGTGTGTGCGTGTGTGCGTGCGCGCGACACACCAGCCCAATTAACACACACGCACACTCACTCACACAGACACACACACACAGACACACACTGACACTCACACAGACTCACAGTCACACAGACAAACACACACACACACACTCACACAGACAAACACACACACACTCACACAGACAAACACACACACACACATACTCACACAGACAAACACACACACTCACACAGACAAACACACACACACACACTCACACAGACAAACACACACACACACACACTCACACAGACAAACACACACACACACACTCACACAGACAAACACACACACACTCACACAGACAAACACACACACACACATACTCACACAGACAAACACACACACACAGACAAACACACACACACACACACTCACACAGACAAACACACACACACTCACACAGACAAACACACACACACACATACTCACACAGACAAACACACACACACAGACAAACACACACACTCACTCACACAGACACACACACACAGACACACACTGACACTCACACAGACTCACAGTCACACAGACAAACACACACACACACACACACTCACACAGACAAACACACATACTCACACAGACAAACACACACACACAGACAAACACACACACACACACAGACAAACACACACACATACTCACACAGACAAACACACACACACAGACAAACACACACACATACTCACACAGACAAACACACACACACACACTCACACAGACTCACAGTCACACAGACAAACACACACACACACACTCACACAGACAAACACACACACACACACTCACACAGACAAACACACACACATACTCACACAGACAAACACACACACACACATACTCACACAGACAAACACACACACACAGACAAACACACACACACACACTCACACAGACAAACACACACACACACACTCACACAGACAAACACACACACATACTCACACAGACAAACACACACACACAGACAAACACACACACACACACAGACAAACACACACACACACACTCACACAGACAAACACACACACATACTCACACAGACAAACACACACACACAGACAAACACACACACATACACAGACTCACAGTCACACAGACACACACACACACTCACACAGACTCACAGTCACACAGACAAACACACACACACACACTCACACAGACAAACACACACACACACACACTCACACAGACAAACACACACACATACTCACACAGACAAACACACACACACACATACTCACACAGACAAACACACACACACAGACAAACACACACACACACACTCACACAGACAAACACACACACACACACTCACACAGACAAACACACACACATACTCACACAGACAAACACACACACACAGACAAACACACACACACACACAGACAAACACACACACACACACTCACACAGACAAACACACACACATACTCACACAGACAAACACACACACACAGACAAACACACACACATACTCACACAGACACACACACACACTCACACAGACTCACAGTCACACAGACAAACACACACACACACACTCACACAGACAAACACACACACACAGACAAACACACACACACACACAGACAAACACACACACATACTCACACAGACAAACACACACACACAGACAAACACACACACATACTCACACAGACAAACACACACACACACACTCACACAGACTCACAGTCACACAGACAAACACACACACACACACTCACACAGACAAACACACACACACACACTCACACAGACAAACACACACACATACTCACACAGACAAACACACACACACACATACTCACACAGACAAACACACACACACACTCACACAGACTCACAGTCACACAGACAAACACACACACACACATACTCACACAGACAAACACACACACATACTCACACAGACAAACACACACACACAGACAAACACACACACACACACACACACACACACACAGTTGTGTTTCCATGTTTTATGGGGACTTTCCATAGACATAA
>NC_068288.1:46802623-46805123 GCF_025860055.1 Xyrauchen texanus
TACATGTTCAGAGCTCTGAACGGTCGGCAGAATAATAATTAAGGAGAAATGTGTTCTTAGATGTAATTAACACTCAGACACTCGAGCATCACTTTTACTATCACTAGTGATCTGATCAAACCTCTGACATGAATGAAAGATTTACACTGAAGCAGACTCGAGTCACATCTCGACAGAACAGACAGGTGAGATTTGAAGTGCAGAGACAAACACACACTCAGAACCCCTCGGCAAGAAACAGGAACGTCCAGGACTGTTGCAGGACGGTCAGTTCTTCTTCCTCACATCATCTGTTCATTCTGTTGGGGAGGAGCAGGTGCGAGACGGTCCCGCTGAGAGTTTGAGCGACTGATGTTCATTCACAGCCAGACCGATCCAGACCGATCCAAACTGATCCAGACCAATCCAGACCGATCCAGACTGATTCAGACCGATCCAGACTGATCCAGACCGATCCAGACTGATTCAGACCAATCCAGACCGATCCAGACCAATCCAGACCGATCCAGACTGATTCAGACCGATCCAGACCGATCCAGACCAATCCAGACCGATCCAGACCAATCCAGACCGATCCAGACTGATTCAGACCGATCCAGACCGATCCAGACCAATCCAGACCGATCCAGACCAATCCAGACCGATCCAGACTGATTCAGACCGATCCAGACCAATCCAGAGCGATCCAGACCAATCCAGACCAATCCAGACCGATCCAGAGCGATCCAGACCAATCCAGACCAATCCAGACCAATCCAGACCAATCCAGAGTGATCCAGACTAATCCAGACCAATCCAGACCGATCCAGACCGATCCAGACTGATCCAGAGCGATCCAGACTAATCCAGACCAATCCAGACCGATCCAGACCGATCCAGACTGATCCAGACTGATCCAGACTGATCCAGAGAGATCCAGACTCAAGAGCTCTACAGCAGTTGCGCTGGATTTCTGAAATAAATGAAATGATTCTTTCAGACCTCATGAAATCAAAATCGGAGTTTTGTGGCTTTTAGTCCATGTGTACTCGTGTCGGCCTGATCTCATGAACACTGTGACCATGGAAACATTCTTGCAGAATGTAATTATGTGCTTTGTTACACATTTGTGTGGTGGTGGCGTAGTGGGCTAAAGCACATAACTGTTAATCAGAAGGTTGCTGGTTCAATCCCCACAGTCACCACCATTGTGTCCTTGAGTAAGACACTTAACTCCAGGTTGCTCCGGGGGGATTGTCCCTGTAATAAGTGCTCTGTATAATACATTGGTAATCAGAAGGTTGCTGGTTTGATCCCCACAGTCACCACCATTGTGTCCTTGAGTAAGGCACTTAACTCCAGGTTGCTCCGGGGGGATTGTCCCTGTAATAAGTGCTCTGTATAATACATTGGTAATCAGAAGGTTGCTGGTTTGATCCCCACAGTCACCACCATTGTGTCCTTGAGTAAGGCACTTAACTCCAGGTTGCTCCGGGGGGATTGTCCCTGTAATAAGTGCTCTGTATAATACATTGGTAATCAGAAGGTCACTGGTTTGATCCCCACAGTCACCACCATTGTGTCCTTGAGTAAGACACTTAACTCCAGGTTGCTCCGGGGGGATTGTCCCTGTAATAAGTGCTCTGTATAATACATTGGTACTCAGAAGGTTGCTGGTTCGATCCCCACAGTCACCACCATTGTGTCCTTGAGCAAGGCACTTAACTCCAGGTTGCTCCGGGGGATTGTCCCTGTAATAAGTGCTCTGTATAATACATTGGTAATCAGAAGGTTGCTGGTTTGATCCCCACAGTCACCACCATTGTGTCCTTGAGTAAGACACTTAACTCCAGGTTGCTCCGGGGGGATTGTCCCTGTAATAAGTGCTCTGTAAGTCACTTTGGATAAAAGCTTCTGCCAAATGCATAAATCTAAATGTAAATTTGGCTGCAGTTTCTCAGGGAGATGTCCAGCGGGGGGCGCCAAAATCGAGTGTAATCAGACGAGGTTCATAAGGTGAATATTGGATGGAGGTTTTAGTGAGAAAATGTTCCTCTCTGACCTAAAACTTTACACACAAACATAACCAACAGTTACACAGACACACACACATACAGACAGACAAGCGCACAGACACACACGCACATACACACACGCACGCACACAGACATACACATGCACAGACACACACATACAGACACACATATACACAGACACATACACACGGGCATACATGTTTGTGTGTGTGTGTGTGTATGTGTATGTGTGTGCGTGCGTGTGTGTGTGTATGTGTGTGCGTGTACGTGTGTGTGTATGTGTGTGCGTGCGTGTGTGTGTGTGTGTGTAACTATGTGAAAAAACAACAAAGCAAACAGCCAGAAGAGAATTTCCGAGTAAAATCATCACAAGCGGAAGATATTTGGCCCCGGAATAACATTAGAAAAGATGGAATATTTGCACGGATCGTTCGCTCGCTCTAGTCTGGGGAAATCAGCAGTTAGCGCTCCGGAACAACTGTATT
>NC_068288.1:46807623-46810123 GCF_025860055.1 Xyrauchen texanus
GTAACTGGCCTGATTTCCTTTTTGTTCTTTTCATAGCTTGTTCTGTCTCAGACAGTCTCCAGTCCTTCATGTGTCTCCCAAATTATCTGTTTGTAGATAATGAAAGTGTAAATACTGCTGAACAATGACCCAATCAGAACACACTTCACATGTCACAGCACGTGTCTTGTTTTCTGTCGGCTGTGCACGAGAATCAACATAAAATGCAAAATCCTCTTAGCAGTTTAAAAGTACCAATATATTGTGAAATAGATGGAAGAAAGGACCGAGTCCTTATTTATGGGTTTGCTAGCATCTATAATCATCACAGTCGCCTGATTATGTGCTGTTGATCTGCCCGTTGCCCAAACAAACTTGAGCCTTTTTTAAGCACGGGAAGAGGAGGGATGCGCCGTAGTTCAGTCCTCGCCACTACCATCCACCCCCAATGGAGCAGTCGCAGCCACCTGCGAGAGGAGGAGGAGGAGCTCCTTACCGACCGCCTGGAGCGGGATGACTGCTGCCAGGGGCGGAGGAGACCCCTACCAGCCGCTGAAACATGTCGGGGTCTGAGACCGCCGAGCAGGGAGGGGAAGGGTTCCTGGCTGACTGCCTGGAGCGGGAGGACTGCTGCCAGGGGCGGGGGAGACCCCTTCCATCCACTGGAATGTGGCGAGGCACTGCATCTGACAGTGGCCGGAGGACTGCCTCTGACCCACCCGGGGAGGTGCGACTGTCGTCCATTAAATTAACAAATGTGGCAGGGCGGGGCCGGGTCGTGATGAAGTCTCTCTTTGGCGTAGTGTGCTAATACGGCAACCTCCTCCACCCCACCACCACCTGTTGAGCCCTGACTCCCTCGGACCGCCAGACGGGGCATGTAATCGGAACCTTCATGTCCTGCCGGAGATAGGAGGGAGGGGCGAGGGGTCTACCCCTGTGTGGGACGGGGTTCAACAGGTGGGAGTTGAACAGGAGTTACTCCGCTAATGGTGCAATGATGTACAGCCGCTAGTCTTCCCGCTAGAACTTCCATTTCTCGCCGCCCACTTTACAGCCAGCACACATTTCCCATAATGTCGTACTTTCATTGTAATAAACCTTCCTCCCTGACTGGGCTCGTGAAAGGGTTAATTCATGTTACAGGTTTAGAAATGGGAAGTAATTAACGCACACATAATTCCAAACATGTGTTACCCTTCTGCAAACAAATCTGATTGTGTACTGCAGTCATTAAGCTCTAATTGCACTGCTAGCATTGCTGCGATTCGTGTTAAACGGTGTGGCTAGGCTAGCCGTGAGTCGTAGTTCCGTGAAGTGAAAGCCGCTTGCGTCTGTGACAAACAGCATTCACAGCTCATCTATCATAAATGCAAAAACGAAGACATCCATTACAGAGTTTGCCGATCTTTGCGGTTCTCCTCGCCGCTTTTCACTTCATCTCTCTCACGTACGGCGCGCCGGGGTCTGCTGGTGCTGATGGGGGAAAGATGCTGAACGGCAGTAAAGGAGGCAGTACATTAATTAAATGCAGAAATTTGCCGTACTCTATTTTGTAGCTGAGAAAGAACTGCTAAGATTGATGAAGTTCTCTGCGATTCAAGAGCGCTTCGCTACTCTCAAATGTGAGCCTAATTGAGATGGAACGTGTGCGCGGTGCACTGCATACATTTATGTGTCAAACTTCTGTATTCTCATCTCGCACGGCTCATTCTTTTGCCTTCTTTATATGCAACAGTCATGCTACTGATAAACACAGAGGTCAGGGACATGGATTTCTGCTGGGACGGGGTTCTGTCTGTGGTCAGGTTGGCTTTTATAGGGATATTTTACCTCCAGCTGCTGCAAAACTGGATTGGTTGAGGGTCCATACCAGTGTGCATAGGCGGAAATCGCTTTGGGGGGGTCAGGACCCCCCTATCTGAGGGTTGCCCCCCCTAAAATATCATTAAAATATGTGTATTGTAAATAATATAATGATATATTTTAAAAATAATTGTTTAAGAAATAAAATAATACAAATGCAAACGGGGCAACAACAAAAAAACGTTTTAAACATTTTGAGTCCCCCCTCCCTTGCCTCACAGTGCTTTGGTCCACAGTCTCCGCCCCTTTTACCTCACCACTGACACACACACACATTCCGGTGTGATTTTGATTTTATACAAGTTTAATAAACAAGAAGTTGATATTAAGTGATGTACATTTTAGTCACCATATTGCCTGTTTTAGCTCCATTTTACCAACGGAAATAGTTGAACTTAAGTTTAAGCCCCCAGCGCTGTAACTAGCGTCTCTACACAATCGTATGTATGTTTTAATTCTAACTGTGAAGCAACAGCGTTGCTATTAAATGTGATATATAAATAAATAAAAGTTGAAGTTCAAATTCCATTGTATTTTGGTGGCTTGATTGTGTAAACAACTTATTTACCAAAAATGTGTGGTTTTGAAGAATTGTTTGGTCAGTTTAGTCAGCTTTATCATTAAACCATAAAAGAAACTTTGAGAAGAAGGATAA
>NC_068288.1:46813762-46826262 GCF_025860055.1 Xyrauchen texanus
TGTGTGTGTGTGTGTGTGTGTGTGTGTACTTTTTTGTTACATATTTAATTTGTGTATGTATGTAGTATGTAGTATGTGTGTGTGTGTGTGTGTGTGTGTGTGTGTGTGTGTGTGTGTGTGTGTGTGTGTACTTTTTTGTTACATATTTTCATGTTCCAGTGAGACACTTATAATGGAAGTCAATGGGGGTCATTTCTGGAGGTTTAAAGAAATGTGAAGATTATAATTTTATAAAAGCACTTAACATTCATTCTTCTGTTAAAACTCGTGAATGATCTGATCCGTAAAGTTGTTAAAATTGTTGTTTTAAGGGTTGACATTACGTCGTCATGGTAACGGAGTTGTAACATTGTCTCTATGTTCACACAGATGTGGTCAGTGAGTGATTTAATGACAGTAAAATCATGTTAACACACATATTGTTCATGTCTTGTGTTTATACTTGTGAAACAGTATTTTAATGTGTACAGATTAAACCCCATTGACTTGCATTGGAAGTGTCTCACTGGAGCACACATTTACTGAAACTGAAATTAATTCGGCTACATGTGCTGTCAGCTGAGCTGGACTCGTATTAATCTCGAAATATTTCGTTAATGATGCATCGAGATCCAGCAGATGGAAATGAGTTCAATAAATCAGATGATTTGTAGAAGGAATAACAAGTTTAATTTGTAAAAATGAATAAATGAATAAAAATGAAATAATGAATACTGAGAATAAATGTTTGATTATAAATGTTAAGTAGATATATCTTAAGTCCTGGAATAAACAACACAAAGTCTTTATCAAACGAAACGAGTAAATGGAAAAAAGTTCAAGTGCAGAATGTGTCGAGAGTTGCAGATCAGAGGTGTCAGTCTCACCCTAATATTCATTAAAGTCTTTAGACCCTCTGGAGACGGTGCCAGAAGCACATCCTTTAAGGTACAGAAAGTTCTGCACAATGATGTAATAAAGTGTCAGGTCAGGCTGTGATGACCTACAGAAGCACAATGATCATATAAAACTCAATACATACATGTGAAGATATCAATATGATTGCATAACTTCTGATTTTCAAGCATAACATCAGAAAGCAAAAGCATCAAATATAGAAAAGTCTCATCAGTTAACAATTTAACAAAGTCTTATTCATTAAAAAATTTGAATTCTGTCATTATTAACTCACCCTCATGTTGTTCGATGTCTTCTGTGAACAACAGGAGATGTTTAAGAGAAGCATGCTGTGGGGTCTGTATCTCAGAGAGTACTGACGCTGACTGTCACACCTGGAGTCGCGAGTTTGAATCCAGGGCGTGCTGAGTGACTCCAGCCAGGTCTCCATAGCAACCAAATTTTCCTGGTTGCTAGGGAGGGTAGAGTCACATGGGGTAACCTCCTCATGGTGGTGATTAGTGGTTTTCGCAATGGGGCATGTGGTGAGTTGTGTGTGGATCGTGGAGAGTAGCATGAGCCTCCACATGCTGCGAGTCTCCTTAGCAACCAAATTGGCCCAGTTGCTAGGGAGGGTAGAGTCACATGGGGTAACCTCCTCGTGGTGGTGATTAGTGGTTCTCTCTCTCAATGGGGCGTGTGGTGAGTTGTGTGTGGATCGTGGAGAGTAGCATGAGCCTCCACATGCTGCGAGTCTCCTTAGCAACCAAATTGGCCCAGTTGCTAGGGAGGGTAGAGTCACATGGGGTAACCTCCTCGTGGTGGTGATTAGTGGTTCTCTCAATGGGGCATGTGGTGAGTTGTGTGTGGATCGTGAAGAGTAGCATGAGCCTCCACATGCTGTGAGTCTCCTTAGCAACCAAATTGGCCTGGTTGCTAAGGAGGGTAAAGTCACATGGGATAACCTCCTCGTGGTGGTGATTAGTGGTTCTCTCAATGGGGCGTGTGGTGAGTTGTGTGTGGATTGTGGAGAGTAGCATGAGCCTCCACATGCTGCGAGTCCTCCTTAGCAACCATATTGGGCCGGTTGCTAGGGAGGGTAGAGTCACATGGGGTAACCTCCTCGTGGTGGTGATTAGTGGTTCTCGCTCTCAAAGGGGCATGTGCTGAGTGACTCCAGTCAGGTCTCCTAAGCAACCAAATTTGCATGGTTGCTAGGGAGGGTAGAGTCACATGGGGCAACCTCCTCGTGATGGTAGCAGGGGCTTTGAAGTCATTATTCAGTAATATCTCGGCATCTACTGCAGCTTTAAAATCTAATTCACGTTTGCGTGCATTCAAAACGTTTCGGAGAACAAGATCTACCCTATAGACTCAACCTGAGAAGACATGTCACATGTCCGATTTCAAAGTACAGTTATATACTGATGAGCCGGAAATATGACGTGAATATTCCTGATTCTTGGGTGTTCCAGGAGAGGTTAACTTTGGCAGATGGGGGACTTCTATGGTTTTATTTTTAAGCAGAACTGCATGTAAGTGAGCTCAGCGAGTGTAGTTCTACCTCTCTGCATGTCTTAATTGTTTGTGTTCAGCTGTGGTGCTGTTGTGCAATACAGCAAAAGCTTCACATCTGCTGGATTTAATCTTATTGAAGTCTTTTAAATGCATCAGATTTACAATAAAACTGCGTTTACATGTGACCTAGTCACACATGGCTTCTAAATGGCAGTATAAAAGTCTGCACATAATAGCAGATTATTCAGCCCACCTTGACCGGTTGTGTTATTTTATTATACTGTTTAGGAGCTTGTTTGTTTGAAATAGGTGATCCCACAATAATAAATGCAAAAGGCAGATTTGTTTTATGCAACGCGCAAACTTTGGCAAATATAGCCGCTAGTTGTTCCTCAAAAGTGCTCATTATCTGGTATCTTGCAATCACGACTTTGTTTCCTAATGGATTAAAAAAATCATGCTGTTACTCCTGGACATTGTGCAGCAATATCTGGTGATTTCCAGAAGCACCATTCTTTGTATTCAGTAGATCAGGGCTGGACTGAGTGGTTGTGGGAAAAGAAATCGGCCTGGGATTTTACATACCAACTGGCCCAGTTTGTTTTTGAGCGTGGGGGGTTGTGTGTGTTTGGGGGGGTTGTGTGTGTTGGGGGGGTTGTGTGTGTTGGGGGGGTTGTGTGTGTTGGTGGGGGGTTGTGTGTGTTTGGGGGTTGGGGTTGTGTGTGTTGGGGGGTTGTGTGTGTTTGGGGGTTGGGGTTGTGTGTGTTGGGGGGGGGTTGTGTGTGTTTGGGGGTTGGGGTTGTGTGTGTTTGGGGGTTGGGGTTGTGTGTGTGTTGGGGGGGTTGTGTGTGTTGGGGGGGGTTGTGTGTGTTGGTGGGGGGTTGTGTGTGTTAGGGGGTTGTGTGTGTTTGGGGGTTGGGGTTGTGTGTGTTTGGGGGGTTGTGTGTGTTGGGGGGGTTGTGTGTGTGTTGGTGGGGGGGTTGTGTGTGTTTGGGGGTTGGGGTTGTGTGTGTTTGGGGGTTGGGGTTGTGTGTGTTAGGGGGTTGGGGTTGTGTGTGTTTGGGGGTTGGGGTTGTGTGTGTTTGGGGGTTGGGGTTGTGTGTGTTTGGGGGTTGGGGTTGTGTGTGTTGGGGGTTGGGGTTGTGTGTGTTTGGGGGTTGGGGTTGTGTGTGTTAGGGGTTGGGGTTGTGTGTGTTTGGGGGTTGGGGTTGTGTGTGTTGGGGGTTGGGGTTGTGTGTGTTTGGGGGTTGGGGTTGTGTGTGTTTGGGGGTTGGGGTTGTGTGTGTTTGGGGTTGGGGTTGTGTGTGTTGGGGGTTGGGGTTGTGTGTGTGTGGGGTTGGGGTTGTGTGTGTTTGGGGGTTGGGGTTGTGTGTGTTTGGGGGTTGGGTTGTGTGTGTTTGGGGGTTGGGGTTGTGTGTGTTTGGGGGTTGGGGTTGTGTGTGTTTGGGGGTTGGGGTTGGGTGTGTGTGTGTGGGGTTGGGGTTGTGTGTGTTTGGGGTTGGGGTTGTGTGTGTTGGGGGTTGGGGTTGTGTGTGTTTGGGGGTTGGGGTTGTGTGTGTTTGGGGGTTGGGGTTGTGTGTGTTTGGGGGTTGGGGTTGTGTGTGTTTGGGGGTTGGGGTTGTGTGTGTTTGGGGGTTGGGGTTGTGTGTGTTGGGGGTTGGGGTGTGTGTGTTGGGGGGGTTGTGTGTGTTTGGGGGTTGGGGTTGTGTGTGTTAGGGGGGGTTGTGTGTGTTTGGGGGTTGGGGTTGTGTGTGTTTGGGGGGTTGTGTGTGTTGGTGGGGGGGTTGTGTGTGTTAGGGGATTGGGGTTGTGTGTGTTTGGGGGTTGGGGTTGTGTGTGTTAGGAGGTTGGGATTGTGTGTGTTTGGGGGTTGGGGTTGTGTGTGTTGGGGGGTTGGGGTTGTGTGTGTTAGGGGGTTGGGGGGGTTGTGTGTGCTGGGGGGGTTATGTGTGTTAGGGGGTTGGGGTTGTGTGTGCTGGGGGGGTTATGTGTGTTTGGGGGTTGGGGTTGTGTGTGTTAGGGGGTTGGGGTTGTGTGTGCTGGGGGGGTTATGTGTGTTAGGGGGTTGGGATTGTGTGTGTTAGGGGGTTGGGGTTGGGTGTGTTTGGAGGGGGGTTGTGGTCCATTCTGTATAACGTGGTGGCTTGTTTTTGCTTATCGCGGCCCATTTGGCCCATTTTGCGGCCGACCCACTGGTCCGCTTGGTTCAGATGGTTCCAGGATTTTACATAGCAACTGGGCCAGTTTGTTTTTTGGGGGGGGGTTGTGGTCTGTTCTGTATAACGCGGTGGCTCGTTTAAGTTTATCGCGGCCCATTCGGCCAGTTTTGCGGCCGACCCACCGGCCCGCTCGGTTCTCCCAATGGCCAGTCCACCCCTGATCGCCCCCAAATTGCGTCAGCCCACCAGGAAAATGTCCGGTATGCCAGATTACCAGTCCAGCCCTGGTATAGATGGTGCCGGGATTTTACAGAGCAACTGACCCAGTTTGTTTTTGAGGGGGTTGTGTGTGTGTGTGTGTGTGTGTGTGTGTGTGCGCGTGTGTGTGCGTGTGTGTGTGTGGGGGGTTGTGATCCATTCTGTATAACACAGTGGCTCATTTTAGTTTATCGCGGCCTATTCGGCCCATTTCGCTGCCGACCCACCGGCCCGCTTGGTTCTCCCGATGGCCAGTCCGCACCTGATCGGCCACAAAGTGCGTCGGCCCACCGGGAAAATGCCCGGTATGACAGATTGCCAGTCCAGCCCTGGTATAGATGGTTCAAAGGTGTGCTGAGTTCAAGATTAGCCTTTGTTTACTCATCCAGTTACATAACATCTTTATCTCTATATAATAAAAGTCGTATAGCATACAGGCTGATGACTACACACCTGACGACGCACTGGGAAAAATGATTTTGTGGTGAAATAAATTAAGCTGAGTACTTTTTACACTGTGTTAGTGAATTAAAGCATGAACTTGAAAATATACATAAGCGAATTCTACATTCAAACATACTACTTGTTCTATTGATAGGTTATTTATGTACCATGTACATCATATTTGTAAGATAAAGTTACAGTATTTACTCAAATGTTAAAGTTAAATTTGCTCACTTTGAGTCATTTTGTCTTCCAGTGCAGGTCCCCTATGCAGCGAGACATGTTATCGGTGTTATCCACTTGAAAAGCTCCCTGTGTCTCTATCTATAAGACCCAATAAACAGAAAAATGGCTAAAACGATGCAGTGACAATAGCAGGGTGTGATTCGTCCCTTTGTGTGTGTGGTGTTTTGTTAATAATGCTCTGACCATTTCATTACAGTAATCAGAGAGCGATCGGCTGGCTCTGGCAGGATGAGTGAGAGCACACACACTCGCCTCATTACACACACACACACACACACACACACACACACACACACACAGAGAGAGGCAGAATGCCCGACAACAAATTGGAATTGCCTTTTGCGGTCGGCGCCCCCTTCTAACCACACATACACCCTCTCTCGCCCTCTCTGTGAAGTGTCGTGTATCTTGTGCCATCATGTCTTGTGTGGTCACATGTCTACTCTACATCGCTGGCAGGCTGGCAGATGCAGACGAGACCGAGAAAATTATTTTTTTGGTTTAATTAGTCTACAAAATGTATTTGTCTGTATTCCACCCATTACCACTCTTTTATACACCCCTCTTTGCAGTAGTATCAGTTTCATCATAAACTACAATAACAGTGTAATACATTATGGCCGCGTATAGCATGTTAGCTTATTAGCTCCATGAACTCCGAATGTAAACATTACAAATGACACATTATCTATTGCGTATGTATTACTTTAAAGTGTTTAAAACAGCTTCTTTTTTCCTGATCTCGTGTGAATTCTACTCGTGGAGTAACTGATTACTAATAGTAATTGAGTACGTCAAAAAAGTAATCCACTACTAATAACTTCTCTAAAATTGTAATCAGATTTACTGAATAATCCAGGGAAAAGTAATCACATTACTTTTAATTTACTTTCTAAAACAATTAAGCTTTTTTGCTCAACATATTCAAAACAATGTCTAGATTTCCTCCGCATTCATTGATGCATGTATTGAAAGACAGTGACTACGTTTACATGGACACCAGAAAGTGTTTTATTTACATGCACCGATTAAGTGGTGTACACTTTACTGCTGTGTACTTGCGCCTCATTCAGTAAGCAGCTATCTCCATGGCAACATTATTTCCCTGTGATGCATGTGTAAATAACAAACATGGGGTATGAGGAAGACTTTGCTATTTTATTCTCCGCTGCTGGGCTTTATTTCCAGATATTCTAAAGTTGTTGTTGGGTTTGTTTCCTTAACTTACTATCACGACCAGCATCGGGATTGCGCTGCAATAGTGGGGTTTACCTCTTATATCAAACCCTGGGATTCCCCTGGTGTACGAGCGCATATACATGACCAGCATCGGGATTGCTCTGTAATAGTGGGGTGTACCTCTTATATCAAACCCTGGGATTCCCCTGGTGTACGAGCGCATATACATGACCAGCATCGGGATTGCACTGTAATAGTGGGGTGTACCTCTTATATCAAACCCTGGGATTCCCCTGGTGTACGAGCGCATATACATGACCAGCATCGGGATTGCACTGTAATAGTGGGGTTTACCTCTTATATCAAACCCTGGGATTCCCCCGGTGTACGAGCGCATATACATGACCAGCATCGGGATTGCACTGTAATAGTGGGGTGTACCTCTTATATCAAACGCTGGGATTCCTCCGGTGTACGAGGGCATATACATGACCAGCATCGGTATTGCGCTGTAATAGTGGGGTGTACCTCTTATATCAAACGCTGGGATTCCTCCGGTGTACGAGCGCATATGTGAATGTGAGGGACAGTTGATATTTTACATTGGTGTGTATAAATGGGTATAGTTTATAGTGTACATGGTTTTCCCACTGTAATCCCAGAAATGTTGAAGTATTTCCGCTATGTTGACATCTTGTTGGGCTCCATCCTATGACGTTTGTTATTCGGTCTGTTCCACTCACATGTGCACTCTTCAAACACTCATCAGAACGCCGCTTATGTGTTTACATGAGCATATTAAGTCACGTTCGCCAAGAGAAGCCTCAGTGTGTTAAACCGCTTTCTCTTAATCCTTTAAACGCCGTAAAGAAATCAGCGTTCTTGTTCATGTGCTGTTTCAAAACACCGCTTTCTGTAAAAACCCGGAGTAAACTGTTTTCTTAAGTGCATGTAAACGTGGTCAATAACTGTAACTGGATTACAAGAGTTTAAATTGTAATGTGTTACACTACCTTTGGAGTAGTAATCAGATTACAGTAATTAGTTATTTTTAATCAGATTACATTTCACTGTTACATTTCACAGATTACATTTCACTGTTACACGTTAAATCAAATCTGACACTATTTATTTTCTTAATTTATGTTCCCGATCTTACTGTTATTCATCGCTGTACATTATGCGAAAGAAAATAATATCACCTTTTGTTTTTAGCTAATGTCACCAAGTGCTCTTATGTTACAACCTCGATGTCAAGAAGATGAACAGGATGTAAGAGTTAAAGTACGTCATTGCTCAGTGAGATACAGTTTGCTTACACTTAAAAAAAATATATATTATCTGATTTATTTTTATAACATTTATTATTATTTTTTTTTTCCTTTTTCTCCCAATTTGGAATGCCCAATTCCCAATGTGCTTTTAAGTCCACGTGGTGGCATAGTGCCTCGTCTCAATCCGGGTGTCGGAGGACAAATTTCTGTTGCCTCCGCGTCTGAGACCGTCAACCCGTGCATCTTATCACGTGGCTTGTTGAGTGTGTTGCCACGGAGACATAGCGCATGTGGTGGCTTCACCCCATCCAATGCGGCATCCACGCACAACTCACCACACGCCCCACCGAGAGCGAGAACCACATTATAGTGACCACGAGGATTTTACCCCATGTGACTCTAACCCTCCCTAGCAACCGGGCCAATTTGGTTGCTATGGAGACCTGACTGGAGTCACTCAGCACACCCTGGATTCAAACTAGTGAACTAGCGAACTCCAGGGGTGGTAGCCAGAGTCTTTACTGCTGATTTTGTATTAGTTGGCCTGTAGTATCAATGTACCAAATTAGAAAATTTTTGACCAGAAAATGGATCTTTTCGGTATGGCCTCTAGCGCCCCCTAAGGGCAAATGTTGGCCTTTATTGGTTTAGGGGTTACCGTTGGCCTGTAGTATCAATGTACAAACTTCGGGAATTTTGGGCATGGCCTATAGCGCCCCCTAAAGGCAAATGTGAGTACTTCAGAGTGATGTTATCTTGAAGAATATTAGGTTTGAAAAACCATCAGACAAAATGACATTTGATTTATTGACACATATATATTGAGGCAATGTGGACATTTACATAAATACGCCCCTTTCTGACATTTTGTGTTTTATTTATTTATTTATTTTGTATTAGTGTTAATATTTTCCAACCAAAATGATGCAAGTTCTTGGAAGATGATGCCATAGTCCTGTAGACTGACAAGATTGAAAGTGATATTAAGGACAGTGAAAAAAGCAATGAATGGGTTATAAATTAAAACAACATTTAATTTTAGAAGTTAGCACCCGGAGTAGCGTACATAAAAAAAAGCAACTCCGCTTAAACCAAAGTAGTGAAATCACTCATATGCTCACTTACATTTGAAGTCAGAAGTTTACATACACTTGGGTTGAAATCATTCAAAATAATTTTTTAACCACTCCACAGATTTCATTTTAGCAAACTATAGTTTTGGCGAGTCGTTTAGGACGTCTACTTTGTGCATGATATGAGTCATTTTTCCAACAATTGTTTACAAACAGATTGTTTCACTTTTAATTGACTATCACAATTCCAGTGATCTGTACAAACAATAGTACACAAGTATAAACACCATGTGACCACGCCGCCATCACAGCGCTCAGGAAGGAGACGCATTCTGTCTCCTAGAGATGAACGTAGTTTGTGTGAAAAGTGCAAATCAATCCCAGAACAACAGCAAAGGACCTTGTGAAGATGCTGGAGGAAACAGGTGGACGAGTATCTAGATCCACAGCAAAACCAGTCCTATATGGACATCACCTGAAAGGCTCAGCAAGGAAGAAGCCGCTGCTCCAAAACCACCATAAACAAGCCAGACTACAGTTTGCAAGTGCACATGGGGACAAAGATCTGACTGGAGAAATGTCCTCTGGTCTGATGAAACACATATTGAACTGTTTGGCCATAATGACCATCGGTATGTTTGGAGGGAAAAGGGTGAAGAACACCATCCCAACCATGAAGCATGGGGGTGCAGCATCATGTTGTGGGGGTGCTGCAGGAGGGACGGGTGCACTTCACTAAATAGATGATGACATCATGAGGAAGGAACATTATGTGGATATATTGAAGCAACATCTCAAGACATCAGACAGGAAGATAAAGCTCGGTCACAAATGGGTCTTCCAAATGGACAATGACCCCAAGCACACCTCCAGAGTTGTGCAAAATGGCTTAAGGACAACAAAGTCAAGATATTGGAGTGGCATCATAAAGTCCTGACCTCAATCCGAGTGTGTGTGAGCAAGAGAGGCCGACAAACCTGACTCAGTTACACCAGTTCTGTCTGGAGGAATGGGACAAAATTCCAGCAACTTATTGTGAGACGCTTGTGGAAGGATCCCCAAAACATTTGACCCAAGTTAAACAATTTAAAGGCAACGCTGCCAAATACTGACAAAGTGTCTGTAAACTTCTGACCCACTGGAAATGTGATGAAAGAAAAGAAACACAAACCCAATTCTGCATCTTATCGTATTGTGTACAGTTACAGCTCACGCCATTACTCATGCAACTTTGATTGACAGCTGCTGCGGATTACGTAATCAGCATGACGACATGGAGAACTCTTACAGTATACTGTAAATATAGTTTGAGTCCTGCTAAATCCATCATCTGGCCATCTGAACTTATTCACCGTCCAAAGAGCAACTCAAGGACCCAAAGGTGTGAAAAACGATTCAAGATAACAAGAGGGTTCTTTACTGAATCTAAGGTGCCATTGAAGAATGGCACCTTTCATTTTTAAGAGTGGACTCTCCGATCCAGATCCAGCTCGTAAAGTACAGTGATGTATAACAACTCTTCTCAGTGGCCCGAAACAGTCAAGAGCTTTAATAACCAGCACACCTTCCCCATCCATGGCACTAATGTGAGGCGGATCAGCCGAGCGTGCGGCCTGAAAACACAGTTTACATCCACCCGCCCGACCGCTGTGACTTATAGCGGGCACTTCAACACGCCGGCGGCTTATGCAATTAGAACAAAGCACACTATTTGTTATAGCGCTGGCGTGATGCTCGCCATGGCCAGAAGATGCGTGCGTGTAAGGATCAGAAGCATTTCATATTAACCGAGTCAGAGATCTAAGTGAGCAGAAGCCAGTGAAAGAAACAATCTTCTTTCTCGCAGGACGTACATTTCAGCTCAGGCTGAAGTATCACAGTCGAGGGAGTCTTTTATGGTGGAATATTTCATATAGCCTGTAGAGAGAGAAAATATATCTGCCTGCAGCAGAAGACCAGATGACAGACCAACAACATGGTGATCAATGACCAAAGGTTAGCTTTACCTTCTTACCTTTCTAAAGTACAGTTAAAATAGCCCACCTATATTCTTTAATCTCTGTTTAGCCCCGTGGTATTATGAAAGCCAAGATCTATACAAATATCAATAGTTCACCATAAGGAAAATTCTCTCATCATTTATTCCCCCCTCATGCCGTCCCAGATGTGTGTGACTGTCTTTCTTCTGCAGAACACAAATGAAGATTTTTAGAAGAATATTTCAGATCTATTGGACCATATGCGTGTGTTGAATGGTAATGAACTGGCGCAAAGCGCAATTTGCTATTTTCAGTTTTTAGCGCAAAGTCTAAACTCCGTTCCTGCATTTGAAGTTCCACTTTCGAATCATCGGTGCTCAGAACATCTTCCAAAAGGTTTGAGGATCATCAAGGTGTGTTTTGGCAAAATTCAGATGAGCTTTAATGTTCTTCTGGGTTAGCGGTGGTTTCCACCTCGCCACTCTTCCATGGATGGCGTCTTTCTGATAGTGGAGTCATGAACAGTGCCCTTTATTAATGCGAGAGAGGCCTTCAGTTCCTTGGATGTTGTCCTTTGCGTTATTGTTATTGTGACTTCCTGGATGAGTCGTCGCTGTGCTCTTGGAGGAATATTGGAAGGACAGCCACTTCTGGGAGGGTTCACTACTGTGCCAAGTGTTCTCCATTTGGAGATAATGGCTCTCACGGTGATTCTTTGGAGTCCCAGAGCCTTTGAAATAGCTTTGAAACCCTTCCCAGACTGATGTATTACAAGCACCTTTTTCCTTATTATTTCTGGAATTTCTTGCGACCTTGGGACTGGGGAGGGGCAAGAGATGTTGAGTGGTCCTTTTCTGCATATTGCCGTTTTGAGGTCCATTCAGCATAACGCGCCTGCTCATTTGAGCTTATCGCAGCCATTTGGCCCATTTCGCGGGCGGCACACTGGCCCGCTCGGTTTTCCCGATGGCCAGTCCTCCACTGATAGGCCCCAAAGTGCCCGGTATGCCAGATTACCAGTCCAGCCCTAAACCTCACTCTCCTGACCTCAAGAGGTGCATTAACGACTGTAGCCTCCTTGTTAGCGCACCCGACTCCCATGTCAGAGATGCCGGTCAAGTCCCATATAGAGCAGTAAGTACAGGAGCGTCACACATGCTTGCAGGAAAATACAAAAACTTCATGGTCATGCCCACTGTCTTGTGCATATGAATTATCGCTTAGCACTAGTGCTCTAATAGGGGCGGCTGTGGCTCAGGTGGTTTGAGCGGGTCAGTGCTAATCGCAGGGTTGGCCCACACGACTCCACATGCCGAAGTGTCCTTGGGAAAGACACTGAACCTCAAGTTGCTCCCAATGGCAGACTAGAGCTGGGTCTGTTAGACTACTGTCCGGATCAATTGTGATTACATTCATTAAAAACAGAGTGTGCAACTACTTTATCCACACTAAAAGGCATTTTTGCCAGTTTACTACAGTAAAGGGATTAATGGA
>NC_068288.1:46828762-46853762 GCF_025860055.1 Xyrauchen texanus
TTACACACACACACTCACACACACACACACACACACACACACACTCACACAAACACTCAAACACACACATAAATACATAACACACACACACACACACACTCACACTCACTCACTCACACACAAACACACACACATACACACTCACTCACACACAAACACACTCACACACACACACACACACACACTCACTCACTCACTCACTCACACACACTCACAAACACACTCACTCACTCACATACAGACACACACACACACACACACACACACACACACACACTCACAAACACAGACACTCACACACACACACACACACTCACAAACACAGACACACACACACACACACACTCACAAACACAGACACTCACACACACACACTCACACAAACACTCAAACACACACATAAATACATAACACACACACACACTCAAACACACACACATAAATACATAACACACACTCAAACACACACATAAATACATACACACACACACACACATACATAACACACACACATAAATACATAACACACACACACACACACACACACACACACACACACACACACATAAATACATAACACACACACACACACACACAAATACATACACACACACACACATAAATACATAACACACACACACACATAAATACATAACACACACACACACACACATAAATATCATAACACACACACACACACACACACACACACACACACACACACACACACACACATAAATACATAACACACACACACACACACAAATACATACACACACACACATAAATACATAACACACACACACACATAAATTCATAACACACACACACACATAAATACATAACACACACACATAAATACATAACACACACACACACATAAATACATAACACACACACACACACACACGCTATATGGATTCAAATTTGCAAATGAAACGGTTGTTATTTATTTGTCAGCAGGTTAAAAGCATAATTAAAGAATCAGATGCATATAATCCAGATTCTAAGCTTTAAAATGACATTTAGTTTCATCAGATCGAGCAAGTATTATTCATTTATTTATAGTTATTATTATTTTTTCGTAGGTAGTGCCTCTTACGATGCACTGATGCATTATGGGTGATACTGGACAACAACAGTTCCCAACTCTCTATTTCTCCCCTCAGGTAAGAAAACTGCTTATCGGCATTTTTTAATATCGTATAAGAGAAATCCTGCAAACTCGTCACTTTCCGCTTCTATCTGGCTGTTTGGAGCGCGGCGGGAGATAACGGCAGACGGGTGACATTATTCTCAGCGAGGGCGGGATCAATGCATGACATAAAAGGTGAAAAGATCACGCCGCGAGGAGCCGCGGCTAGTTAATGTAATGGCGATCTGGACAGGAACGGCACACCGGCACAGATTGAGAGAGACAGGTTGAACGAGCGGGGGGGGGCATATTTAGAGAAAACACAACAGAAGTTGCAAATTCAGAGAGGGGCCGTGAGGAAGATACGGACCTGAAAAATATCACACACACACTCTCGGCGGCCGCACACGCCATCAACGGAGTCTAAAGCAGCAGTGTGTGTCCAAACCATCTGCTGCGGCGCACCAAAACAACTTCATGCAGAATGAGACGAGGGAGGAAGAGGATGCGGAGAAGTGCGACGGGTCCGTGTCTGTCGAGATGACAGTCAGAAAACAAACACAGAAGAAGGAGAGAGTGACGGGCTTCACTGACACACACCCACAGTCCGTCACTCATGTGGAGACTCAGACAGACACACAACTGAGGAGCACAATGCAGAATTTAACAACTGACTCTTGATTCATCAGTGTGAATTTGAAGCGATGTGGCCACGCCCACAGGATGCCGAATAGGAATGGAAGGAACAAATTATTTTTCATTTCGGTTCCTTCTGAGCAGAAACAGTATTTTTTATTTGCAGTTTCGGGATTCCTCTGCCGCCTCCTTTTTGGTAGCCAGTTAGAACAGTTAATATCGTTCTTGTTAAAAAAAATGGGTTCGTTTTTTTCAAAAGGGTGGGTGATGTGCCAACTGCAGTGTTTCACAAGAAAAAAGGGACCTGGTCTGGACTGGTCTGGCCTGGTATGTTATGGTCTGGCCTGGTCTGGTCTGGTCTGGTATGGCCTGGTCTGGTCTGGTATGGTCTGTCCTATTATGGTATGGTCTGGTCTGGCCTGATCTGGCCTAGTATGGTCTGGCCTGATCTGGTCTGGTATGGTCTGGTATGGTCTGGTCTGGCCTAGCTGGGTAAGGTCTGGCCTAGCCTGATCTGGTCTGGTCTCGCCTGGTATGGTCTGGCCTGGTATGGCCTGGTATGGTATGGTATGGTATGGCCTGGTATGGTCTGGCCTGGTATGGCCTGGTATGGTATGGTCTGGTATGGTATGGCCTGGTATGGTCTGGCCTGGTATGGCCTGGTATGGTATGGTATGGCCTGGTATGGTATGGAATGGTATGGTATGGTATGGTATGGTATGGTATGGCCTGGTATGGAATGGTATGGTATGGTATGGCCTGGTATGGCCTGGTATGGAATGGTATGGTATGGTATAGTATGGCCTGGTATGGTCTGGCCTGGTATGGCCTGGTATGGTATGGTATGGTATGGCCTGGTATGGTCTGGCCTGGTATGGCCTGGTATGGTATGGTATGGTATGGTATGGTATGGTATGGTATGGCCTGGTATGGTCTGGCCTGGTATGGCCTGGTATGGTATGGTCTGGTATGGTATGGCCTGGTATGGTCTGGCCTGGTATGGCCTGGTATGGTATGGCCTGGTATGGTATGGAATGGTATGGTATGGTATGGTATGGCCTGGTATGGTCTGGCCTGGTATGGCCTGGTATGGTATGGTATGGTATGGCCTGGTATGGTCTGGCCTGGTATGGCCTGGTATGGTCTGGCCTGGTATGGCCTGGTATGGTATGGTATGGCCTGGTATGGTATGGTATGGCCTGGTATGGTATGGTCTGGTATGGTATGGCCTGGTATGGCCTGGTATGGTATGGTCTGGCCTGGTCTGGTCTGGTATGGTATGGTCTGGTCTAGACTGGTATGGTATGGTATGGTCTAACCTGGTATGGTATGGTCTGGCCTGGTCTGGTCTAGACTGGTATGGTATGGTATGGTCTGGTCTGGCCTGGTATGGTCTGGCCTGGTCTGATCTAGACTGGTATGGTATGGTCTGGTCTAGCCTGGTATGGTATGGTCTGGCCTGGTCTGATCTAGACTGGTATGGTATGGTATGGTCTGGTCTAGCCTGGTATGATGGTATGGTCTGGCCTGGTATGGTATGGTCTGGCCTGGTCTGGTCTAGACTAGTATGGTATGTATGGTCTGGTCTGGCCTGGTATGGTATGGTCTGGCCTGGTCTGATCTAGACTGGTATGGTATGGTCTGGCCTAGTATGGCAGGTAATAGGCGGGTAAATGGCCAGACGCACAGAGCGTGCTGTATGTTACAATGTGGCTGCAACGGTCACGCAAGAACAATCGGTCCATCTCTGTGTTCAGGAAACACAAAAACAAACAGATTAATTAAACATATAAAGAGAGCCGATGGCCGCGCTGCAGCGCTCACGACTAAAGGCCCCGATATCAATTAGCACAGAAGTCAAGGGCCAATGTTTCAGCACTAAACTCATTACAGAGGCTTGATTTCAGCTGTAATTAAAATAGATTAGTCTTTAAAGCATGATGTGCTTCACACGGTTCTGTTGCAGCTATCGCAAGAGTCAATCCATACGTAATCTAGTCAGTTCAGCCGCAAATCCTGCGTTCCCCAACAACACGAGGACACGAATGCTCTTAAAAACAATCACAATATAAAACTAATTCCATCGTACAAACTCAAAAGGATTCTTTGGATATTCAAAAAGGAAAACCTTAAAAGGAATATTTTCCGGGTTTACTACAAGTTAGGGTCAATCAGCAGCATTTGTGGCAAAATGTTTGAATTAATTTCGACTCGTCCCCCCTTTTCTTTAATAAAAGCACAAATGTGTGTTTCAGTGAGACACTTACAATGGAAGTCAATGGGGGTTCAATCTGTAAACATTAAAATGCTCACTGTTTTGGGACCTTTCGGTAGCCCAGCGAGAATTAACGTTGACTATCACCCCCGGTGTCGCGAGTTTGAATCCAGGGCGTGCTGAGTGACTCCAGTCTGGTCTCCTTAGCAACCAAATTGGCCCGGTTGCTAGGGAGGGTAGAGTCACATGGGGTAACCTCCTCATGGTCACTATAATGTGGTTCTCGCTCTCGGTGGGGCGTGTGGTGAGTGACTCCAGTCAGGTCTCCTTAGCAACCAAATTGGACCGGTTGCTAGGGAGGGTAGTGTCACATAGGGTAACCTCCTCGTGGTCACTATAATGTGGTTCTCGCTCTCGGTGGGGCGTGTGGTGAGTAACTCCAGTCTGGTCTCCTTAGCAACCAAATTGGCCTGGTTGCTAGGGAGGGTAGAGTCACATGGGGTAACCTCCTCATGGTCACTATAATGTGGTTCTCGCTCTCGGTGGGGCGTGTGGTGAGTAACTCCAGTCTGGTCTCCTTAGCAACCAAATTGGCCTGGTTGCTAGGGAGGGTAGAGTCACATGGGGTAACCTCCTCATGGTCGCTATAATGTGGTTCTCGCTCTCGGTGGGGCGTGTGGTGAGTTGTGCGTAGATGCCGCGGAGAATAGCGTGAAGCCTCCACACGCGCAACGCGCTCAACAAGTCACGTGATAAGATGCGTAGATTGGCGGTCTCAGACGCGGAGGCAACTGAGATTCGTCCTCCAACACCCGGATTGAGGCAAGTCACTACGCCACCACGAGGACTTAGAGGGCATTGGGAATTGGGCATTCCAAATTGGGGAGAAAAGGGGAGAGAAAAAAAGCAAGGTTACCCCATGTGACTCTACCCTCCCTAGCAACCGGGCCAATTTGGTTGCTATGGAGACCTGACTGGAGTCAAACTCGCGACTCCAGATGTGCAATCAGTTCTTTACTTGCGAAGATACCCAGGCTCCCGATTTTTGCTTTTCTTAAATAATCAGAGGGATGAGTCTAAATCAGTGTTTGTGATAATGGACATTATTCCAGAAATTGAATATTTAACACTAGACATGATTTTTGAGGTGATGATCAAAGAATATATAACTTCCTCTCTAACTTCTGCATGCTGATAGATGGAAATACAGATGAGATGAGACAAAACGAGAAGACACCGAGAGAAAGCGATGAGCAGTACTGAGATTAATAGAGTGAGAGAGGGAAGTGATATCCCTGACAGTCCTGCCCTGAAGACCCCTGACAGAGAGAGAGAGTGAGAGAGAGACTATAGAATATAGATGGGCTCCCTTCAGGCCGTTAAAGACTATCACCATTTCATCAGAGCGCCTCTTTCTCTTTAATCTCTCCATCTCTCCAGTAACACTCGCATCCTAAATGTGTTACGGCCAGAACTTTGGAAAAAGAAGTTTGGCCCATTTCAGTTTAGAAAACGCCAAGATTATTGACTTATTTTTAAATAAACATTAAAACCAATTAGCAACCACACAGTACACTCTTTGGGCACACTAGCAACTGCTTTGCAATTATTTAGCAACTACTCAGAACACCCTGGTAACCACTTTGCAATGGCTTAGCAACCCCTGCAACATCCTAGCAACTACTTTGCAATGCCTTATCAACCACCTACAACACCTTAACCATCACTTAGTAATGCCTTGGTAACCACCCAGAACACCCTAGCATCCACTTTACAGTGCCTTAGCAACCACCCAGAACACCTTAGTAACTACTTTGCTATGCCTTAGCAACCAACCACAACAGCCTAGCAACCAAACCTGAACACCCTAAAAACACTTTGTAATGCCTTAACAACCACCCAGAATACCCTAGTTACTACTTTGCACTACCTTAGCAACCACCCACAACACCCTAGCAACCGCCAAGGACACACTAACAACCACTTTACAGTGCCTTAGCCACCCCCCAAAACATCTAAGCAATCATTTTACAGTTCCTTAGCAAACACCCAGAACGCCCTAGTAACTACTTTGCAATGCCTTAGCAACCACCCACAACACCCTAGCAACCACCAAGGACACACTAACAACCACTTTACAGTGCCTTAGCCACCCCCCAAAACATCTAAGCAACCATTTTGCAGTTCCTTAGCATACACCCAGAACACCCTAGTAACTACTTCGCAATGCCTTAGCAACCACCCACAACACCTAGCATCACTACAGTGCCTAGCATCCACCAGAACACCTTAGTAACTGCTTTACTATGCTTTACAGCCACCCACAACAACCTAGCAACCAACCTGAACACCCTAAAAACACTTTGTAATGCCTTAACAACCACCCAGAATACCTGAATACCTAGTTACTTTGCACTACCTTAGCAACCACCCACAACACCCTAGCAACCGCCAAGGACACACTAACAACCACTTTACAGTGCCATAGCCACCCCCCAAAACATCTAAGCAACCATTTTGCAGTTCCTTAGCAAACACCCAGAACACCCTAGTAACTACTTTGCACTACCTTAGCAACCACCCTCAACACCCTAGCAACCGCCAAGGACACACTAACAACCACTTTACAGTGCCTTAGCCACCCCCCAAAACATCTAAGCAACCATTTTGCAGTTCCTTAGCATACACCCAGAACACCCTAGTAACTACTTCGCAATGCCTTAGCAACCACCCACAACACCCTAGCATCCACTTTACAGTGCCTTAGCATCCACCCAGAACACCTTAATAACTACTTTGCTATGCTTTAGCAGCCACCCACAACAGCCTAGCAACCAAACCTGAACACCCTAAAAACACTTTGTAATGCCTTAACAACCACCCAGAATACCCTAGTTACTACTTTGCACTACCTTAGCAACCACCCACAACACCCTAGCAACCACCAAGGACACACTAACAACCACTTTACAGTGCCTTAGCCACCCCCCAAAACATCTAAGCAATCATTTTACAGTTCCTTAGCAAACACCCAGAACGCCCTAGTAACTACTTTGCAATGCCTTAGCAACCACCCACAACACCCTAGCAACCACCAAGGACACACTAACAACCACTTTACAGTGCCTTAGCCACCCCCCGAAACATCGAAGCAACCATTTTGCAGTTCCTTAGCAAACACCCAGAACGCCCTAGTAACTACTTCGCAATGCCTTAGCAACCACCCACAACACCCACCCAGAACACCTTAGTAACTGCTTTACTATGCCTTAGCAACCAACCACAACACCCTAAAAAACACTTTGTAATGCCTTAACAACCACCCAGAATACCCTAGTTATTACTTTGCACTACCTTAGCAACCACCCACAACACCCTAGCAACCGCCAAGGACACACTAACAACCACTTTACAGTGCCATAGCCACCCCCCAAAACATCTAAGCAACCATTTTGCAGTTCCTTAGCAAACACCCAGAATGCCCTAGTAACTACTTTGCAATGCCTTAGCAACCACCCACAACACCTTAACAATGACTCTGCAATGTCTTAGCAACCACCCAGAACACCCTAGCAACTAATTAGCAACCACACAGTACACTCTAGGAAACACCTTGGAAAACCTTGGCATCTACCCAAAGCACCCAAGCAACTACTTTGCAAGTATTTTTAAATAAACACACCGTGCGAACAAAAATGGCGACTGTGCCTCAGAGTATATCATATTTCCCCAAAATATCAAGTTTAATACTAAAAATACTTTTCTTCCACTTCAAGCACTGATTCAATCACATACAGGACTATATAAAACATAATATTAAATGTTGTTTTTTATGCTAAGGTGTGTATGTGTATGTTTCGAGTTTCATCCCACAT
Organism: Xyrauchen texanus; assembly: GCF_025860055.1. Taxonomy (NCBI): domain Eukaryota; kingdom Metazoa; phylum Chordata; class Actinopteri; order Cypriniformes; family Catostomidae; genus Xyrauchen; species Xyrauchen texanus. The sequence continues at coordinate 46,836,624 of NC_068288.1, forward strand.
CACAAACACTGAAACAAAATCTGACTCCAAGTTTACTGAGATACAGCCCTTCTGTATCCTTCCCTTCTTCTTCCCCATATAAATGTACATTATAATAATCAGAATGAGATGTTATTGCATTATGGTAATGAGACTTGGGGGGAAAATATACTTCAATATGATAAAAATAATGTTGCAATGCAAATCAATTATTTATGCATAATATAATTTCCTGGATGCTGACATGTGTCATGAAACTGACTCAGTCACTACACTACTGAAGTGTATTGAGATCTTTAAACTGGACTGACACCAGTATTGTGCTGCTGTGTGAACATTAACAAACAGACTGACCAACAGTGTGTCTGCACAGTCTTAAAGCTCTTTCTCTCTCTCTCTACACACACACACACACACACACACACACACACACACACACACACACACACACACACTGTACTCCAGGCCCATACTTCATGTCAGGCAGAGGGCGGCCCATCTCACTCACACCTTTGCCTCCGGGGCTGCCACATTATGAAACAATTACGCCGTTAATTGACACTTAATTAATCTAAAGTCAATTTAACCTTGACAGTGTAACCACTTCAACCGCAGAGAGAGAGAGAGTGAGATGGTGTGTAGACAGAAGGATGCTGAACTGACAGTATATCTTCTCTTATCTCCTCGAGTGTTGATATTCCAGCAGCTGAGAGACTAATACATTTAAGACCACTCTGAACACCTTACTGGACATAGAGCAGCTCTCTGGCAATCACATTATCATCGATTCGTGGCCGTGAGTTTTGCATAACAAAACCACTCACATTTTCAAGGGCAAGTAAGCAACGGCCCAGAACACCCTTGCAACTACACAGAGCACCCTAGCAACTACATAGAGCACCATAGCAACTACTTTGCAATGCCTTATCAAACCCCCACAACATCCTAGCAACTACTTTAAAATGCCTTAGCAACCCCTCACAACATCCTAGCAAATACTTTGCAATTCCTTAGCAACCTCCTACAACACCCTAACAATCGCTTTGCAGTGCCTTAGTTACCACCCTGAACACCTTAAGTACCACTTTGCAATACCTTTGCAACGCCTCACAACATCCTAGCAACCACTTTGCAATGCCTTAGCAACCCCTCACAACATCCTAGCAACTACTTTGCAATGCCTTAGCAACCCCCCACAACATCCTTGCAACTACTTTAAAATGCCTTAGTAACCCCTCACAACATCCTAGCACATACTTTGCAATTCCTTAGCAACTCCTCACAACATCCTAGCAACTACTTTGCAATGCCTTAGCAACCCCCCCACAACATCCTTGCAACTACTTTAAAATGCCTTAGCAACCCCTTGCAACATCCTACCAACTACTTTGCAATTCCTTAGCAACCCCTCACAACATCCTAGCAACTACTTTGCAATGCCTTAGCAACCCCCCACAACATCCTTGCAACTACTTTAAAATGCCTTAGCAACCCCCCACAACATCCTTGCAACGACTTTGCAATGCCTTAGCAACCCCCCACAACATCCTTGCATCGACTTTAAAATGCCTTATCAACACCCTTGCAACATCCTAGCAACTACTTTGCAATGCCTTAGCAACCCCTACAACATCCTAGCAACTACTTTGCAATGCCTTAGCAACCCCCCACAACATCCTTGCAACGACTTTAAAATGCCTTATCAACACCCCACAACATCCTAGCAACCACTTTGCAATGCCTTAGCAACCCCTCACAACATCCTAGTGTAAGGCTGACATCAAGAGGTCGTAAAAGTAAAAGAACTCTGTGAGAACCAAGTCATAAAAACTCTCACACAGAAGAACATCTTCACCTGAGTCAACACATCCTACTGAGCAAGGACAATAAAACACAAATCTCACATCTGACCTCTACCTGACCTCTACCTAACCTCAGGCCAATTTAGGCACAAACATCTGCCCCCCCCCCCATCTACATGCAACAAAATATAATATGTGATGTATACAAATAATCTAAATAGTGTAACATGTTTGGAATCATTTAAAATGTCTCAGTGCGTCTGGTATAGTGCTCTTATTCCCAGGTTTGTAAACTTAATGACAGGAAAGTTATAAGGTCTTTGCCAAATGCTTTATAATTCTGGAGGTATGTCCCCAGGACTTCCAAACCTAACCACTCCCAAAATCCCCTTTGTCCATGGTTTGGGTATTTAAGGAGATGTGACACATTGCTCAGGGCTCTCTGTAATCAGACGATCCTACACAGTTTACTGTGTGTAATTTAGATCAGGTGATTGCAATTCAAATTTCTTATGTTTTGATAAAATGTCTAACTTTGACTTATCAATGTCTAATTGGAATTGATGAATTGATTATGTCACCTGATCAATAAATTGTCAACATTTGATTTTATTCTGACTGACTCTGACATCGTGTTTCCCAAACAGATTAAACGATTCGTATGTTACCGCAAGTCTGCGTCAGATTAGTGACGACTAATATTTGGCATCGATTCAAGTGTACTTGGTTTGCAAAGACAAAAAGGGAATTTCCGTTTAGAACAGCAAACGCTGCTTGACCAATCTAAATTCAGGTGTCTTAACTCTGTTTTAATTTGATGTTTCTCCAGATAAGTGTACGTGGGAAACCAAGCATGGCCAATCCAAAGCTATTATAAGAGAAGTTATGTTGGTCAACTTACATCTGTAATAGTGGCCGTGACCTCTAATGAAGAAAACATTAAGTTACAATCAAGTGTGTGAAATTCCATGGGGCTATACTGAAGTATCTTTGATTGTGTGAACGTGAACGTAACCGATCTCAGGTATATAGCAATTACCTCTGTTTGATGATCCAATACTGACCGCTTGTGATCGTGAGACCCGCGGTGTAGAGAGAAACATGCAAGGACCTCAAAGCAACATAGTTTCTTAATCTAAACGGGTAAAATATAATTAAAGGAGTTAAAGGAATAATCAAACATTCGCTCACTTTTAATGATACTCAGATATCATTAAAACCTTTTTCATTTATGGAGTCAGATGAATAAACGAGGTAATATATAAGAGAAAATGTATTTCATTTAATATTGTTGTGTTGCGTAACAAGAAAGACAGTAACGCGCAGAGACCTTCACCCGTATTATTGGAGACCGTCATTGGACTGATAAACGGGCTTACACTAGCAACTACTTTGCAATGCCTTAGCAACTCCTCACAACATCCTAGCAACTACTTTGCAATGCCTTAGCAATGCCCCACAATATCCTAGCAACTACTTTGGAATTCCTTAACAACCCCCCACAACATCCTAGCAACCACTTTGTGATTCCTTAGCAATCAGTTTGGAATGCCTTTGTAACCACCCTGAACACCTTAAGAACCACTTTGCAATGCCTGAACACCCCCCACAATATCCTAGAAACGACTTTGCAGTGCCTTAGCAACCACCCAGAACACTCTAGGAAACAACTTGGAAAATCTTGGCAAGTACCCAGAGCACCCTAGCAACTACATTACAGTTACTTAGCAACCAGTCAGAACACCCTGGTAACCACTTTGCAATGGCTAAGCAACCCCCGCAACATCCTAGCAACTACTTTGCAATGCCTTATCAACCACCTACAACACCTTAACAATCACTTAGTAATGCCTTGGTAACCACCCAGAACACCCTAGCATCCACTTTACAGTGCCTTAGCAACCACCCAGAACACCTTAGTAACTACTTTGCTATGCCTTAGCAACCACCCTCAACAGCCTAGCAACCAAACCAGAACACCCTAAAAAACACTTTGTAATGCCTTAACAACCACCCAGAATACCCTAGTTACTACTTTGCACTAACTTAGCAACCACCCACAACACCCTAGCAACCGTCAAGGACACACTAACAACCACTTTACAGTGCCTTAGCCACCCCCCAAAACATCTAAGCAACCATTTTACAGTTCCTTAGCAAACACCCAGAACACCCTAGTAACTACTTTGTAATGCCTTAGTAACCACCCACAACACCCTAGCAACCACCAAGGACACACTAACAACCACTTTACAGTGCCTTAGCCACCCCCCAAAACATCTAAGCAACCATTTTACAGTTCCTTAGCAAACACCCAGAACACCCTAGTAACTAATTAGCAACCACACAGAACACTCTAGGAAACAACTTGGAAAACCTTGGCATCTACCCAAAGCATCCAAGCAACTACTTTGCAATTATTTAGCAACTACTCAGAACACCCTGGTAACCACTTTGCAATGGCTTAGCAACCCCCGCAACATCCTAGCAACTACTTTGCAATGCCTTACCAACCACCTACAACACCTTAACCATCACTTAGTAATGCCTTGGTAACCACCCAGAACACCCTTGCATCCACTTTACAGTGTCTTAGCAACCCCCGCAACATCCTAGCAACTACTTTGCAATGCCTTATCAACCACCTACAACACCTTTGCATTGTGACGGGGAGTTTTACATTGTCTTCAGAAAATCTAGTTTCTTAGTGTTTTACAGAGAAAGAGCATCTCAGTCAGTTGAAATGAGGAAGTCCAGCAGTTTTCATTTGTTCATCAACATAATCATCATCATCATCATCATCATCATCATCATCCGTCACATTTAGTTTCAATGACAGCTAAAGTTCAAACAAGAGAAAATCACCTTCATGCAGCAGTGTTTAAAACGACAACACTCAACTGCACATACTTCATCTTCATGAGCAAGAACGCAAAACAAATATTGATGCCGCCAGACGGCGGATGACACTATAACTTATAAACTCAAATTACAGTCGTGCTGGAGTCTCCCACTCCATGAATAGGTATATATATATATAACAAATGCTGCTCTTAAAAATCACAGCGAGCCATAGTTTGTCCATTTATCATAAGACTATTTTATCCTCTTCACACAAAAAACAAAACAAAAACAAAAACACAAGAATAACAACAAACCATTTGCTTCATAACTCTCTCTCGCCCTTGCAGTTTAATCCAACAACAAACAAAGGGTAATCATGGGTAAATTTGTCTGGTGTTTGTTGCCATGGCGTGTCAGAGCCGCCATCACACGCCGCCGAGTCTGTGTGATTAAAGACACAAGCAAAATCATCTGCCTGTCAAACTCATCCGTCATCACACTCATTCCACCATCAAAAATCCCTGCATACAGACAGAACGTCATTTTTACAGTTTCTGAAATAAAGGAGCACTTCGCCACAGAACTGGTGTGTTCTGACAGTCTGATCACACTGTGAATTCAGTGACAGTACGTCGAAAGTTCTTCAGCTGAAATCCGTCTGTGCTTATTCTGGCTGAAGCTGAAAGTGTTGTTGAGCATTTGGGCACACGTGAGCACAACTTTTGCATGCTGTATTACAAGATTGACTGCGGTTTCCCAGTGAAATGTCCAGTGGGGGGGCGCCAAAAGCGAGTGAAACGTGTTGCAATTAGAAAAGTTTTAAATGAGTAAATGTATCTCCCTAACCTAAAACTTAAAACCTAATGCTAACCGATAGTGATCTAAACCAAATGAGAGGTGAACCAAACAGACATCCTCACCCTAAACCAACACTCTAAACCTAACTGATAGTGATCTAAACCAACACCTAAACCTATCCAATAGTGATCTAAACCAACACTCTAAACCTAACTGATAGTGATCTAAACCAACACCCTAAACCTATCCGATAGTGATCTAAACAATAGTGATCTAAACCAACACCTAAACCTAACCGATAGTGATCTAAACAATAGTGATCTAAACCAACACCTAAACCTAACCGATAGTGATCTAAACAATAGTGATCTAAACCAACACTCTAAACCTAACCGATAGTGATCTAAACAATAGTGATCTAAACCAACACCTAAACCTAACCGATAGTGATCTAAACAATAGTGATCTAAACCAACACCTAAACCTATCCGATAGTGATCTAAACCAACACTCTAAACCTAACCGATAGTGATCTAAACCAACACCTAAACCTATCCGGTAGTGATCTAAACCAACACCTAAACCTAACTGATAGTGATCTAAACCAACACCTAAACCTAACCGATAGTGATCTAAACCAACACCTAAACCTATCCGGTAGTGATCTAAACCAACACCTAAACCTAACCAATAGTGATCTAAACCAACACTCTAAACCTAACTGATAGTGATCTAAACCAACACCCTAAACCTATCCGATAGTGATCTAAACCAACACCCTAAACCTATCCGATAGTGATCTAAACCAACACTCTAAACCTAACCGATAGTGATCTAAACCAACACCTAAACCTAACCAATAGTGATCTAAACCAACACTCTAAACCTATCTGATAGTGATCTAAACCAACACCCTAAACCTATCCGATAGTGATCTAAACCAACACCCTAAACCTATCCGATAGTGATCTAAACCAACACTCTAAACCTAACCGATAGTGATCTAAACAATAGTGATCTAAACCAACACCTAAACCTAACCGATAGTGATCTAAACAATAGTGATCTAAACCAACACTCTAAACCTAACCGATAGTGATCTAAACAATAGTGATCTAAACCAACACCTAAACCTAACCGATAGTGATCTAAACAATAGTGATCTAAACCAACACCTAAACCTATCCGATAGTGATCTAAACCAACACTCTAAACCTAACCGATAGTGATCTAAACCAACACCTAAACCTATCCGGTAGTGATCTAAACCAACACCTAAACCTAACTGATAGTGATCTAAACCAACACCTAAACCTATCCGGTAGTGATCTAAACCAACACCTAAACCTAACCGATAGTGATCTAAACCAACACCTAAACCTATCCGGTAGTGATCTAAACCAACACCTAAACCTATCCGGTAGTGATCTAAACCAACACCTAAACCTATCCGATAGTGATCTAAACAATAGTGATCTAAACCAACACCTAAACCTAACCGATAGTGATCTAAACAATAGTGATCTAAACCAACACCTAAACCTAACCGATAGTGATCTAAACCAACACCTAAACCTAACTGATAGTGATCTAAACCAACACTCTAAACCTAACTGATAGTGATCTAAACCAACACCTAAACCTATCCGATAGTGATCTAAACCAACACCCTAAACCTATCCGATAGTGATCTAAACCAACACTCTAAACCTAACCGATAGTGATCTAAACAATAGTGATCTAAACCAACACCGTAGTAATCTAAACCATAGCGATCTAAACCTATCGATAGTGATCTAAACCAACACTCTAAACCTATCCGATAGTGATCTAAACCAACACCTAAACCTATCCGATAGTGATCTAAACCAACACCTAAACCTAACCGTGATCAAACAATAGTGATCTAAACCAACACCTAAACCTATCCGATAGTGATCTAAACCAACACTCTAAACCTAACCGATAGTGATCTAAACCAACACCTAAACCTATCCGATAGTGATCTAAACCAACACCTAAACCTAACCGATAGTGATCTAAACCAACACCTAAACCTATCCGGTAGTGATCTAAACCAACACCTAAACCTATCCGATAGTGATCTAAACCAACACCTAAACCTATCCGATAGTGATCTAAACCAACACCTAAACCTAACTGATAGTGATCTAAACCAACACCTAAACCTATCCGATAGTGATCTAAACCAACACCTAAACCTAACCGATAGTGATCTAAACCAAATGTGAGGTGAACCAAACAGACATCCTCACCCTAAACCAACACCTAAACCTATCCGATAGTGATCTAAACCAACACCTAAACCTATCCGATAGTGATCTAAACCAACACCTAAACCTATCCGATAGTGATCTAAAAATAGTGATCTAAACCAACACCTAAACCTAACCGTGATCTAAACAATAGTGATCTAAACCAACACCTAAACCTATCCGATAGTGATCTAAACCAACACCTAAACCTATCCGATAGTGATCTAAACCAACACCTAAACCTAACCAATAGTGATCTAAACCAACACCTAAACCTATCCGGTAGTGATCTAAACCAACACCTAAACCTATCCGATAGTGATCTAAACCAACACCTAAACCTAACCGATAGTGATCTAAACCAAATGTGAGGTGAACCAAACAGACATCCTCACCCTAAACCAACACCTAAACCTAACTGATAGTGATCTAAACCAACACCTAAACCTATCCGATATAGTGTCTTAAAAGCAAATGCTAAATGAAAAGCAAATTTTCTGAAGCAACCGCATCATTTCATGTAGCTTCTGGTCTGGTCTTAAACCGCTGCCTTCTGAGTCCAAAGTCCACCATATATATATATATATATCCAGTAGGTGAGTCTGAAATAAAGGTTATTGTGAATAAAATACACAGTAGTTGTAGCACCTCGAGAAACTACAACGAAACGTAGATCACAGCACGTAAAAGTCCGTTTGCAAAACGTTCATTCTATGAGACTAGTTTGATTCCTTTTGACTGTACTGCATCATTTACAACTAAAACTTCTCGCTTTTGGCGCCCCCCTGAGGATTTCACTTGAGAGTGTCTCAGATGTGCTCATACATCTACAGACAAGATAAAGAGCCATATATCTAAAGCTAAATGAACCCCATGTGAAATTAAAATAATAAACTACAGTTGAATGTTCCTGAACTTTTAGTTCGTCCCACAAAGCATGTCTGCAGCCCGTAAAACAAACACTTTCTCAATCGAAAAAGCTCTAATCTGATTGGCTGCTGGGCATCAGGGTGCACGGGTTACTTTATCACTCCACCTGGAAACAAAGTCATATTTATAAGACACCAGACTGATACAATAGATCTGTATATTTGCATGCAAATTTTGGGATATTGCATAAAACAAATACTTGATAGAAACACTAAAATGCAAATAAAATCTTCAAAATTCACTAAAAACTGAAGAATTTATAAAGCAATCTAAATATGCATCAAAAAAGTTACGTGAGCATTTTTATTTTGTGCTAATTTCCCCAGAAGTGACGATTATGCCCTCTTAAACACGGAAATCCGGCTTTATTTGCAAATAGTTTTTGCGATATTCTGATATTGAGCATAAATGAAATATAATCTCGGATGGAAACAGCTGATGAGAGATTCCGAGGAAGAAATCGTCACTAGCTTTAGATATATGGCTCTTTATCTTGTCTGTAGATGTATGAGCACATCTGAGACACTCTCAAGTGAAATGTCCTCAGGGGGGGCGCCAAAAGCGAGAAGTTTTAGTTGTAAATGATGCAGTACAGTCAAAAGGAATCGAACTAGTCTCATAGAATGGACGTTTTGCAAACGGACTTTTACGTGCTGTGATCTACGTTTCGTTGTAGTTTCTCGAGGTGCTACAACTACTGTGTATTTTATTCACAATAACCTTTATTTCAGACTCACCTACTGGATATGATATATATATATATATATATATATATATATATATATATATATATATATGGTGGACTTTGGACTCAGAAGGCAGCGGTTTAAGACCAGACCAGAAGCTACATGAAATGATGCGGTTGTTTCAGAAAATTTGCTTTTCATGTAGCATTTGCTTTTAAGACACTATATCGGTTAGGTTAGGGAGATACATTTACTCATTTAAACCTTTTCTAATTGCAACATGTTTCACTCGCTTTTGGCGCCCCCCGCTGGACATTTCACTGGGAAACCGCAGTCAATCTTGTAATACAGCATGCAATTTTGGTTTGCCAAGAATGTTGCCACGTTCAAGTCAGTTTATGAGATCAGGCTGAAAGGAATGCATATTTCAGTAACCTTATACCCTAACCCCAAACCTAAACGTCAGTGGAGTAAAAGTGCACTTCATGTGCAGTGAGCAATCATTCTGCTCCAACAGCAGGCCGAGCAATAATCCCTTCAGGACGCTCCAGAGGGAAAGTTCAGCATCAAATGGATAAATAACGAATGACTCTGCAGATAAAAGGAGCTCACTCTGTGTCAGCCTACCCCAAACACATCATCTCACACACCTGAAACAAGAAGATTAAATGTGAGAGTGCTGATGTGTTGGAGGAAATCGTCTCTACTCTCATTTCTCTCCAGTGGTCTAACACAGGGAGTTTTCTCCTCTGTGCCTCTTTCTTCCTCTCGTATCACGTGCAAACGCAGTCAGCACCGACGCAGGAGTCTCCTGAGAGACGCAGGGAAGCCCATCCTCATCACTCATCCTGTGATCTCAATATCTCGTCCATTTCTTTCTCTTTCGCCCCCCGTCTGGGCCTGAATATTAAGCGAAAAGGGAGATTGAATCTCTCGGTCGGTGGTCGGGCCCCTGAGGGGTCTCTGGTATTGAGAGTCATGACTTTTACACCCTAACCAGCGGCCCTTGAGCTCCACTGCAGCACAAATCCACTAGTGCACTTCAGCGAGTAGTGCTGCATTAGTGTTGCACTCGAACTAGTCCGATGCAATCCAGTGAGTGTACTTACTGTAGTGGGCATCTACCTAGGGTATTTATTCGTCAGTATTCAAAGCCATGTTAGTCTCACTTAGACAAAGTCTGGTCCACATCTCAAACGTTTCTAGGCAAGATCTGGCTAAAGAGACTGAAATGAGTCTGACTGACATGTAACGCGGCCAATCACAGATCGCTTTTTATACTGTTTAGGGTTTATCTGAAATGGGTGTGTGGAGCGGAGGGGGCCGGGGCCGGGCTAGAACGTTGCACGCCCGGTCCCCAATCGGCCTGTTGGGGCGCGCGAGGGATAAAGTCGGCTGGTGACGACGGTTCGGGAGAGAGAGAGAGAATTACGGGCATGTCCGTCATGTGTGTGTTGGTTTTGAGTTTAATTAAATTATGATTTATATTAACAAGCCGGTTCTCGCCTCCTCCTTGCCCATCTTAACCCCCTTACATTGGTGCCGAAAACCCGGGAAGGACGAGGGATGCCCGTCGCAGAGTCCTCGACACTACCGTCCACCTAGGGGAGCGCTGCTGCCATCTGCCGGGTGACAGAGTAGCCAGACCGCCCGGACGCCGCTGCCAGGGGCGGTGGAGTGCCCTGCCGTCCCCCAGAAACATGGAGGGGTCAAGGGAAGACCGCCGTCCGCGAGGGGAGGAGGGAAGTAACTCCCCGATCGCCTGGAGCGGTAGGGCCACTGCCAGGGGTGGAGGAATGTCCCCAGGTGCCGCCAGAAAATTGGAGGGGCATGTCCGCTGGGGGTCGGAGATTTGACTCCGGTTCGCCCGGAGTGGAGTGGCTGTCGTCCGCCGGAGAGTGTGGAGGAGTGTTCGAGGACCACGCGACAGTACATCAGAGAACCGGTGAGTGAGCTTCTTCTCTCTCTCCTCTCTCTCTCTTTTCCGAAGGCAAATCTAGTGACGATTTCTTCCTCGGAATCTCTCATCAGCTGTTTCCATCCGAGATTATGTTTCATTTATGCTCAAAATCAGAATATCGCAAAAACTATTTGCAAATAAAGCCGGATTTCCGTGTTTAAGAGGGCATAATCGTCACTTCTGGGGAAATTAGCACAAAATAAAAATGCTCACGTAACTTTTTTGATGCATATTTAGATTGCTTTATAAATTCTTCAGTTTTTAGTGAATTTTGAAGATTTTATTTGCATTTTAGTGTTTCTATCAAGTATTTGTTTTATGCAATATCCCAAAATTTGCATGCAAATATACAGATCTATTGTATCAGTCTGGTGTCTTATAAATATGACTTTGTTTCCAGGTGGAGTGATAAAGTAACCCGTGCACCCTGATGCCCAGCAGCCAATCAGATTAGAGCTTTTTCGATTGAGAAAGTGTTTGTTTTACGGGCTGCAGACATGCCTTGTGGGACGAACTAAAAGTTCAGGAACATTCAACTGTAGTTTATTATTTTAATTTCACATGGGGTTCATTTAGCTTTAGATATATGGCTCTTTATCTTGTCTGTAGATGTATGAGCACATCTGAGACACACTCTGTTAATCTTTAAGTGAAATCTTCCAAGTTCATCCTCAGACTTTACCTGACAAACAGTAAAATAAACGAGATTTATAACACTCGAGTGTGTGTGTTCAAGTTTAGATTACTTCATCAAGAGTAAGGACTCTGTAAAAGCACTTACAGTTTTGATTTATGATGATATTTTTCACCATCTCCTCTTATTCTGATGACTGGACTGTGCAAAAGCAAATTCTCTGGAGCGTGAAGATAGTCAAGGTAAGAACAGGGCGGCGAGTCACTGAGGCCCAAAATACTCAAATATCAAGACCCTGAAGTGCCACGATGAGCTACAACTGAACTCACAGAAACACTCACACAGAAACAGACACACATTCACAGACACACACACACCGATGCAACACACACAGATACGACACACACTGATGCAACACACACTGATACAACACACACAGATACAACACACTGATACAATGCACACTGACACAACGCAGACACACAACGCACACCTATACAATACACACAACGCACACCGATACAACACACACCGATACAACACACACACACACACAACCGATACAACACACACGATACACACACACACACCGATGCAATGCACACCGATACAACACACACACACACACACCGATGCAACGCACACACACACAGATACGACACACACCGATGCAACGCACACACACACAGATACGACACACACCAATGCAACGCACACACACACAGATACGACACACACCGATGCAACACACACTGATACAACACACACACACCGATGCAACACACACACACACACACCGATGCAACGCACACACACACACACCAATACAACACACACACACACACAGCGATGCAACGCACACACACACAGATACGACACACACCAATGCAACGCACACACACACAGATACGACACACACCGATGCAACACACACTGATACAACACACACACACACACACAGATACAATGCACACTGACACAACGCGCACACACAACGCACACCGATACAATACACACACTGATCAACACACACACTGATACAACACACACACACACACAGATACAACACACACACACACACACTGATACACACACACACATGATACACACACACACACGATACAATGCACACTACACACACGCACACCGATACATACACACACACACACACTGATACAACACACACACACACACGATACAACACACACACACTGATACAACACACACAACGCACACCGATACAACACACACAACGCACACCGATTCAACACATACACACACACTGATACAACGCACACCGATACAAAACACACAATGCACACCGATACGATACAACACACACAATGCACACCGATACAACACACACGCACACACACACACACACACACACACGATACAACACACACACACACACACACGATACAACACACACCGATACAACACACACACCGATGCAATGCACACCGATACAACACACACACCGATGCAACGCACACACACACAGATTCGACACACACTGATACAACACACACCAATACAACACACACACACACACACACAGATACAACACACTGATACAATGCACACTGACACAACGCACACACACAACGCACACCGATACAATACACACAACGCACACCGATACAACACACACAACGCACACTGATACAACACACACACACCGATACAACACACACAACGCACACCGATTCAACACATACACACTGATACAATGCACACAGATACAAAACACATAACGCACACCGATACAACACACATGATACAACGCACACCGACACAACGCGCACACAAACACACACACCGATGCAACACACATGATACAATGTCCACCGACACAACGCACACACACACACACACACACACACACACCGATACAACACACACGCACCGATACAACGCACACCGACATAACGCACACCGATACAACACACACGCACCGATACAACACACACAACACACACCGATACAATGCACACAACGCACACCGACATAACGCACACCGATACAACTCACACACACATACAACGCACAACGATACAACACACACCGATACAATGCACACCGACATAACGCACACCGATACAACACACACACACACACACACACCGATACAATGCACAATGATACAACGCACACCAACATAACACACACCGATACAACACACACACACCAATACAACACACACCGATACAACGCACACTGACACAATGCACACACACCGATACAACACAACTCAAAAACACTGACAAAAAATAGAAAACATGATCTCTGTCGGGGGGGAAAGTGTGTTGACAAGTGGAGTCAGTGCACATACACACACAAACACACACACACACAAACGCACACACTCTCATTGTAATTCATGAATTCTATTAATGTGGGCCCTGCAGTGTGCCTGTGCTTAGCGAATAAATAATGCTAATGATGATGATCGCTCACGCTGTCACACACTCTCACCGGCGCTCCCCAGGGGCCACGAGCCCTGAACACACACACACACAGGTGTGTGCGTGTGTGTGTTTGGGAGTCTGACACTCTAATTGCTCCCAACCCTGAAGCTTCCTCTTCAGCCCTGCATCCCTGAAGGCCATCGGAGCATCACACTGTGTGTGTGTGTGTGTGTGTGTGTGTGTGTGTGTGTGTGTGTGTGTGTGTGTGTGTGTGTGAGTGTGTTGAGTGTGTGTGTGTGTGTGTGTGTTTGTGTGTGTGTGTTCTCTCCGTGTCTTCTTCTCAGCCACTTGTACACTCGATTACTTCAAATATATCCCTTTGTAAAAGCTTAAATAAACTAGGAACATAAAAGTGTGTGTGTGTCACTCACTTCACATCAGTCCTAATCTACCATAAAGCACACTACAATTTAAATTAAGGACACACTTCCTTTCTGACCTCATGAAATCAAAGTTGTTTTGTGGCTTGTAAACCTACAATGCGTTTGTGACTTCATTCCCACACGCGTGTGTTTGTTTGTTTGTGTGTGTGCGTGTGTGTTTATGTGTCTGTGTGTGTGTGTGTGCGTGCGCGTGTAAGTAATCCATAAAACTCCAGTGGTTTTATCCATGTCTTCAGAAATTATATGATAGTTGTGTATGAGAAACAGATCACTTTTACATCTGAAAGTGAAAGTAGAGATTTATGGTTAAAAATGTGTTAAATATTGTTCTATTTCTCACGCACACCTATCATATATCTTCTGATGACCTGGATTAAAGCACTGGCATCGGATGGATTAATTATATGCTGCCTTTATGTGCTTTTTGGAGCTACAAAGTTCTGGTCACCATTCACTTACATTGTATGGACCTCCAGAGCTGAAATATTCTCATAAAAATCTTCATTTGTGTTCTGCAGAAGAAAGAAAGTCACACATCTGGGATGGCATAAGGGTGAGTATAATGAGAGAATTGTAATATTTAGGTGAACCGTCCCTTTAAGAAAAACATGCTTTTATCCAGTGTGACTTCCAAATGAGGAATACAGCAACGTGTGCATCATCTCCAGTTCATTCGAATCACATCTGGCATACAGAACAACAGATCTATTGTTTTTTATGGGGGGCTTTTTTTTACCCCAAATACTTTCACTTATCAGACAGTTATTGAAAAACTTTTGATTTAATCCCCTTGAACAAAACGGAAAATGTAAGTTTGATCATTTCTGTGATTTTCAGCAGCTGCATAAATTTGCAACAGTTACGAAACGTTCAGTCACACGCCCAAACTTTAGACTGTTGTGTGTGTGTGTGTCAGTGAGTGTGTGTGTGTGTGTGTGTGTGTCAGTGAGTGTGTGTATGTGTCAGTGAGTGTGTGTATGTGTCAGTGAGTGTGTGTGTGTGTGTGTGTATGTGTCAGTGAATGTGTGTGTGTGTGTGTGTGTGTGTCAGTGAGTGTGTGTATGTGTCAGTGAGTGTGTGTATGTGTCAGTGAGTGTGTGTGTGAATGTGTGAGTGAGTGTGTGTGTGTGTGTATGTGTCAGTGAGTGTGTGTGTGTGTGTGTGTATGTGTCAGTGAATGTGTGTGTGAATGTGTGAGTGAGTGTGTGTGTGTGTGTGTGTATGTGTCAGTGAATGTGTGTGTGAATGTGTGAGTGAGTGTGTGTGTGTGTGCGTGTGTGAGACAGTGAGTGTGTGTGTGTATGTGTGAGTGAGTGTGTGTGTGTGAGTGTATGTGTGTGTGACAGTGAGTGTGTGTGTGTATGTGTGTCAGTGAGTGTGTGTGAGTGAGTGTATGTGTGTGTGTCAGTGAGCGTGTATGAGTGAGTGTTTGTGTGTATGTGTGTGTGTCAGTGAGTGTGTGTGTATGTGTCAGTGAGTGTGTATGTATGTATGTGTGTGTGTGTGAGTGTGTGTGAGTGAGTGTTTGTGTGTATGTGTGTGTGTCAGTGAATGTGTGTGTGAATGTGTGAGTGAGTGTGTATGTGTGTGTGTCAGTGAATGTGTGTGTGAATGTGTGAGTGAGTGTGTGTGTGTGAGTGTATGTGTGTGTGACAGTGAGTGTGTGTGTGTATGTGTGTCAGTGAGTGTGTGTGAGTGAGTGTATGTGTGTGTGTCAGTGAGCGTGTATGAGTGAGTGTTTGTGTGTATGTGTGTGTGTCAGTGAGTGTGTGTGTATGTGTCAGTGAGTGTGTATGTATGTATGTGTGTGTGTGTGAGTGTGTGTGAGTGAGTGTTTGTGTGTATGTGTGTGTGTCAGTGAATGTGTGTGTGAATGTGTGAGTGAGTGTGTGTGTGAGTGTGTGTGTATGTGTCAGTGAGTGTGTGTGTGTGTGTGTGTGTGTGTATGTGTGTCAGTGAGTGTGTGTGTGTGTGTGTCAGTGAGTGTGTGTGTGTGTGTATGTGTGTCAGTGAGTGTGTGTGAGTGAGTGTATGTGTGTGTGTCAGTGAGTGTGTGTGTGTATGTGTCAGTGAGTGTGTGTGTGTGTGTGTGTATGTGTGTCAGTGAGTGTGTGTGTGTGTGTGTCAGTGAGTGTGTGTGTGTGTGTGTGTATGTGTGTCAGTGAGTGTGTGTGAGTGTTTGTGTGTGAGTGTTAGCATGCTTGTGTGTGTGCGTTTGAGCTGTTAATTGACAGAAGTGTGTGTGTGTGTGTGTGTGTGTGTGTGTGTGTGTGTGTGTGTGTGTGTGTGTGTGTGTGTGTGTGTGTGCGCAGCTGCGTCTGCTAAATCTGTGCCCACTTAGTGTTAGAACACCTGTGTTGGCAGTGCCATGAAAAC
>NC_068288.1:46858762-46878762 GCF_025860055.1 Xyrauchen texanus
ATGTGGGATATTAGAGGAACATTCAACTTCCACATGTTGCTCTGATCGGGAACGACTCTAGTCAGTAATCGGCAGCTTTTAATAGAATAGGTCACCCCAAAAATATTACATTCTGTCATCGTTTATTCACTCTCATGTTGTTCCAAAACCGTTCAACTTCTGTGTTCTTCTGTTGTGCAGAGCACATTAACACTTATTTTAAAGCATACAGAAGCCGTAGAAATAGTGCCTCACGTTGAAGCTTCACAAGGCATGTTTGATTTGAGATTTTGAGTTTATTAGTGATTTAATTTGATTGGAGAGTTCATAACGAAGTGCACGTTTAACATCAGAAGACTTGGAATACGATGCACGAGTCGCATGGACTACTTAAATGACACTTTTGGGTGCTTAATGAAGCTTTAAAGTGGTGTTAAAGTGGCACTTTGCATTCTTTGAAATGTGTCCCATTGTGTTCCGTAGGAGAATGAAAGCCATACGGATTTGGAACAACATGAGGGTGAGTAAATAATGCTCGCTTAAAACAGTTCTCTGTGTGGTTTTAGCAGCCTGATATGTCAAATAGTGGTGTGAGTTTAGGCCGGGATTATGTTTTCCTGGTGTTGTGCACGCTTGAGTTTGCAGGATAAGTCATGTGATCATCAACATTGTATCGAGACGTGTTCTCATAGATTACAAGCCGTCAATCAAACACAGAATTCCACAAAAAGATCATCACACCTACGGTCGAGCATGCTGGTGGTCATGTGATTGTGTCGGGGGGGGGTATTAAACTTGCAATAATTAAAGCAGTTCTACTAAGAAGCGCGGGACAACATTCCCCCCACAGATTTGTGAAAGACTGATCTCAGATATCAGAGGCGTTTGATGCAGTTGTTCCTGCTAAAGGCCAGCTATTAAGATAAAGGGGGCACTTAGTTTTTCACACGGGTGATATTGGTGTTGGATAACTTTTTTGCTTCAATATATACTTGAAAACTGTGTTTTATGTCATCTCGTTTGAAGATCTAAAACAATTTATTATAAAAAAAACACACAAAAATAGCCGAAATCAAGAAGGGGGTGAATACTTTTTCACAGCGCTGTATATTTGACTTGGTTATGTAAAATAAGGTGTTGTCTAGTTTTGTTAGTTTATACTTGGCATGCGTTTATATATGCAACATGCTGTCACCCACATTGTTTAACAGTATTTTATGTAAGGAATAATTGACGACGGATCGTTGAATTGTTTAACAATAATGCACACCTGAGGTGGTGATGCGGTCATGACGCACAGCCGCGAGTGACCGTTGCTTTATTTTTAAACATTTCATCAGTCAGTTATTCCGCGTATACCACGGTTACCACGCCTTAAGACATCGTTCAGGGGTTTATCGAAAATAATGATAGTTTTCGTCACTAAAACGCTCTTGCGAGGGGAACTACTTTCTTCCGCCACATATTCAGTGTCTTGCTTTAATACAGTCGGAGGCTTCGTTGCTAATTCAAAAATGTCACGTATCTTTTTTCACTAAAGAGACAATTTTGTAATTTTTGTTTGATGCATTTGTTTTACGAAAGAGCCGCAAATGAATATTTTACTATTTTACATTTTCATGATGGTAGCATGTAGGTGTTATGTCTGTGTTAGCATGATAGCACGTTTTTAGAATGTTTTAGCACTTCGCTAGGTGATGCTAGCATGTGTTAACATGATACTAGCACGTTTTTAGCATGTTTTAAAACTTGGTTAGGCGATGTTAACATGTGTTAGCATGATGCTAGCACATTTTTAGCATGTTTTAAAACTTGGTTAGGCGATGCTAACATGTGTTAGCATGATGCTAGCAAGTTTTTAGCATGTTTTAGCACTTCGCTAGGCAATGCTAGCATGTGTTATCATGATGCTAGCACGTTTTTAACATGTTTTAACACTTCGCTAGGCGATGCTAGCATGTGTTAGTATGATGCTAGCACGTTTTTAGCATGTTTTAGCACTTTGCTAGGCAATGCTAGCATGTGTTAGCATGATGCTAGCATGTTTTTAGCACTTCGCTAGGCGATGCTAGCATGTGTTAGCATGATGCTAGCACGTTTAATAAAATAGTACTCAGTAAACAATAGCATCGAACCCACAAAGTGAACGGTTGAGCTCAACTGCGAGTCATTAACTAATGTTAACTAATGTTAATCTTGTAAAGTGTTAACAATATTTTCAATGTAGTTTGTTACTTTTTGTTAGTAGTTTGTAGTGTAACTAATATACTTCTTTAAAAGAGCAGCTTGACTGTAGTTTAACTACATTTATTTATGAGTACCTTGAACTTATTAAAAGCAACAGTTTCAAAGTAACTTCTCAACACTGATATTAGACACGTGACAGTGAGTTATGTGAAATCTGATCAATGAGTCTCTGTTAACTTAACTCGACTAGTGCTGAGCCAATGAGATCAGCTCTCTCTGTTTGTCTGTGTGTGTCTCTGGTGGCGTGTGTGTACACAGTATGAATGATGATGAGTGTTTGAGTGCTTTTATAGTAATCAGAGGTGAAGGGAGGAGGAGACGCTTTAACTGAAATGTTTCCTAACGAGCTCCCGGCTGTTTGACACTCACACCAGCTATGACATCCCACTGCTCATTAACTCCACACACACATACACGCTCACTTACTCACTCACTCAGACACACACACACACACACACACACACACACACACACACACTCACTCACTCACTCACTCACTCACTCACTCACTCACTCACTCACACACACACACACACACACACACACACACACACACACACTCTCACACACACACACACTCACTCACTCAGACACACACAGACAGTCACACAGACACACACACATTCACACACACACACACACACACACTCAGTCACACACACAATCACACACACATACACACAGTCACTCACTCACACACACACACACACACACACACACACACACACAGTCACTCACTCACTCTCACACACACACAGACACACACACACACACACAGTCACTCACTCACTCTCACACACACACAGACACACACAGTCACACACACACAAACACACAGTCATGCACACACACACACACACACACACACACACACACACACACACACACACAGTCACTCACTCACTCTCACACACACACAGACACACACAGTCACACACACACAAACACACAGTCATGCACACACACACACACAGTCACACACACACAGTCTCACACACACACAGTCTCACACACACACTCACGCAGTCACACACACTCACTCATACACACACACACACACACACACACACACTCACACAGTCACTCATACACACACACACACACACACACACACACACACACAGTCACACACACACAGTCTCACACACACACAGTCTCACACACACACTCACGCAGTCACACACACACACACACACACACACTCACACACACACTCACACACACACACACACACACACACACACACACACTCACACAGTCACTCATACACACACACACACACACACACACACACAGTCACACACACACACACACAGTCACACACAGACACACACACAGTCACACACACAGTCACACACACACACACACACACACACACACACACACAGTCACACACACACACACACACAGACACACACACACAGTCACACACAGTCACACACACACACACACTCACACAGTCACATTACCTGCAAGCTTCTTTACACACAGACACTGATTAAATCGTCTCTTACACACTTTTCTGCACACAGTTCTGAGGATGCTCTCTCACCCTTTGTGAGGGTATCATGAGGGCAAATACACAAGAGCTACTAGAGAAAAGTGATATCGCTCAAACTTTGCTCTTTGTGTTTCCTTTAAAGGAACAGTGCATTCAAAAAGCTCAATAGTTTGTGTCAAGTTCATGTGACTTTCTTTCTTACGCGGAACTCAAAAAAGATACAAACACACACACACATACACACACACACACACACACACACACATACACACAGGTGTCGGACAGCTGTCCGTAAATCTCTCTCTCTCTCTCTCTCTCTCTCTCTCTCGCACTGCCGTCTCCAGTCGGCCTTTATCCCTCTCGAGGGCTGATTAGGCTGATTAGGGGCCGGGTGTGCGGAATCATGGCCCCACCCTCTGCCGTGCCACATTCCTCCCTCGTTCTCTCAGGTCGGGGAGCCCCCGGCATGATGTACACCCCCTCCCTCTTTCCCTGGGCGTGCCTTCCACCCCGTCTGCCGGCAGGTCATCCCCATCTACCTGGATGAGGGAGGGGACAAGGGGAGGGAAACAAAAAAAGTGTGGCACCTACCCGCCTTTAACGGCGATCATGCCAATTTAACTAAACATTTTAAAAAGAGAGGGGAAGTCCAACACGGAGCAGCAGTGGAAGAGAGAGAGAAAAAAAACTTACACGCCGGAGCTCCGATACGCCGTAGCTTGGTCCTCGGCCACTCCTCCAACAGACGACAGCCGGGCCTCCCCGGGCGGATCGGAGGCAGTTTTCTGGCCCCTGGTGGACGGAACGCCCCTCCACGTTCTCGGGAAACAGAAGGGGTCTCCCCCGCCCCCGATAGCGGTTCTCCTACTCCAGGTTGGTCGGCCGGGAGCTCCTCCCCGCTCGCGGTCGCCGGTCGTCACGACCCCACCTCGTTTAGCGGCTGGTAGGGGTCTCCCCCCGCCCCTGGCAACGGCCCTGACCGCTCCAGGTGGTCGGCTAGGAGCCCCTTCTCCCGATGGCTAATTAACATGATTAGAGGCCGGGTGTGCGTCATCACGACCCGGCTCCGCCCACCGTCCTGCCACAGTTCTCAATCCAGGTGTCGTTGTACATCAGATAGCATTTTTATTTTCTAGTGTTTATCATCAACCTTGTGGCAACCGCTGTACATTTTAAAAGTATCCCTAAAAACTCATTTTATCTCGCGTCTGCATTTTTAAAACAGCCGTGGATGTACATCACCAAGACATCCCCCCTAGCAACCCTATAGCAACACAATGGCAACCACAGCTTGTTAAAATGTCTCGTTTATGATGTCTCTGTCCATGTAAAATGAGCCGTCCTCGTGTTAAACTAGCAAAATACACAGAATAAAATGTGTTTTAAGGGAAGTATCACACATGGACTGTAAAACATGAACTCGCTGTAATTAACGAGCGTCTCCACAGTTTCACATTTTAATTGCTGCTGCCAGATGATGATGTCTCAGGCGGCTCTCTGGGTGTGAAAATGATCATATTCAGTACATTATTTGCTTTCTGCATCGCTTTTTGGGTGTTTTTATGAGGACAGTTGCTCCATTCTTGAAAGTTTGGTTATTATTCTGAAGCAGAGGCTTTATAAAGTTCATGTGTGTGTTGCGAGTGTTGAGTGGGCAGTGACGTGATGGAGAATCGTATCCTGCTGATGAGAATGAAGACTGAATAATGAACTTTAATGTACTACATAGCTTATCAAGTGTCTACATGAGTGACCTATCTCTCTCTCTCTCTCTCTCTCTCTCTCTCTCTCTCTATCTATCTATCTCTCTATCTCTATCTCTCTCTCGCTCTATCTCTCTATCTCTCTCTCGCTCTATCTCTCTATCTCTCTCTCACTCTATCTCTCTCTCTCTCTCTATCTATCTCTCTCTCGCTCTATCTCTCTCTCTCTCGCTATCTCTATCTCTCTCTCGCTCTATCTCTCTCTCTATCTCTATCTCTCTCTCACTCTCTCTCTATCTCTCTCTCTCTATCTATCTATCTCTCTCTATCTATCTCTCTCTCTCTCTCGCTCTCTCTCTCTCTCTCTGTGTAATGAGCGCTCGGCCGGTGGAGCTCTGTGGGGTATTTCTCTCTAATCATGCGTGTGTGAGAGTGGAGGACGACCTGCCTGAGCTGTGTTATTAAGAGCACTCGCTCAAGGATTCAGATGGACCCCTATCAGACACATGTACCTTAATGCCCCACCTAAAACTGGTCAAACGTGCACCTTACTGAAATATCTGAGACTATAAGCGCACTGGGAATATTTGAACCTGGTCCCAAACCTGGTTCGGAATTGGGGTTGTATATTAATACTGCACTGTAAGTGTTGGGTCAGTCGGGTCACCTACTGACAGCGGTGTCCCCCCACTTTTAAAATGCTGGCTACGCCCCTGTATTACACATAGATTATATCAGATAATTAGTTAATTTTGAGGGAGATGAGAAAGGCATTTACTGTATAAGACAGTACAAAAAGTGGCTTTATAAAGCTATATAATGTTTATTTCCATATTATTAAATGGACCTACAATCCATGTTGTTACTGAATTAATCAATCTGTCCGCGTTAGATTTATTCTAATGGCTTTTCTATGGACGCATCAGTGTACACATGCATCAGACGGACACTTTCGGAGCATCTCACTTTGGTTGCGTTGTGTCATAAACACCGTGTTTTTAGGTTGCGGTGTCAAGTTAAACGCAGTTTGAAACTAACCGTGCATCTCAATCAGCATCTTAGCTGATGTTGTTAATCAGTGTATCGTTAACATGAATTCGGGCGCTGGCAAGGGTGTTCACTCACTGAGCATTGAGACGCTTATGACTCAATCACCTGCGACACGATAACAAACTCATGCATTCAAGCGCAGCTGTTATTAATCAACATCGGTGTATAAATAACACTATAATGCTTTTCCGTACAGTGTTATTATAAAAGAAAATATAAGTAGTGTATTTTTAACCTTCTAGCAACTCTAATATAAAAACGATTGTTTATCTTTAATGGTAATTATGGATGAAAGGTATTGCAAATGTCTCTTTTAAAGAGCGTCTATTATGGTTTTTCAAATTTGGCCTTTCATGTGGTGTTATATAGCTGTTGTGAATGTGAAAAAGTTAAAAAGTGCAGGACAAATAGAGTTATTGACTCCCAAATGAAAGAACTGATTCTGAACACCTGAAACGAGCCGTTAGTAATTCCAGACGTACTTCCTGTAGTAACCTGCCTAATTTGGTAACAAAAAACCCGCCTCTGGTCTTCATTGGCTGCTCGCGAACAGCTTTGCCCCGCCCTCAAACACTACACTAAGTGGTAGCCCAATCACAGCAGACTGGGGACATCTGACCAATCAGAGCAGCGTATCCTCTCTGTAAGGAGGAGTTTAGAATGAATGCTTTAGAACGGACCAATCAGAGCAGAGTATGCTCTCTGAAAGGAGAAGTTTAGAATGAACGCTTTAGAACGGACCAATCAGAGCAGTGTATGCTCTCTGAAAGGAGGAGTTTAGAATGAAAGCTTTAGAACGGACCAATCAGAGCAGAGTATGCTCTCTGAAAGGAGGAGTTTAGAATGAACGCTTTAGAATGGACCAATCAGAGCAGAGTATGCTCTCTGTAAGGAGGAGTTTAGAATGAACGCTTTAGAACGGACCAATCAGAGCAGTGTATGCTCTCTGAAAGGAGGAGTTTAGAATGAAAGCTTTAGAACGGACCAATCAGAGCAGAGTATGCTCTCTGTAAGGAGGAGTTTAGAATGAACGCTTTAGAACGGACCAATCAGAGCAGAGTATGCTCTCTGAAAGGAGGAGTTTAGAATGAACGCTTTAGAATGGACCAATCAGAGCAGAGTATGCTCTCTGAAAGGAGGAGTTTAGAATGAACGCTTTAGAATGGACCAATCAGAGCAGAGTATGCTCTCTGTAAGGAGGAGTTTAGAATGAACGCTTTAGAACGGACCAATCAGAGCAGTGTATGCTCTCTGAAAGGAGGAGTTTAGAATGAACGGATCATTGAACGAGTCGTTTTTGACACTGGGGAAAATTTTAATTAAAATCAATTTAAATTATGAGCAAATTAAAATGTTTTTTGACTTTGGATGCATGATGGCTTTTACGGTGCATTCTAGGAATTTTTAGGAAGTAGACTTTCCTGCCCTGGACCGATTTCGCAATTGAGACAGCTCTAGAAATAGCAACTCTCTGATCAGTGGCCTGATGGAGCTGGAGTTTGGCTTACTCCCCCCTGCTGAAAACAGGTGCTACTTCAAGCTTGAATTGCTCCGATTTGCTTATTTAAGTCCGGTGGCATGATTCATTAAAACATTTTTAAAGCCTTTATATATATTTATAATAGTAACACAGTTCAAAAGGGGAAAGGAGGAGGCTTGAACCAGATGAACAGTCAAAGTAACATTTTAATAAGAACTTAAACATAAAGACACAAGCACAAAAGCATGTGGCTCTCTCTCTCCCGAAACGCCGGCTGCATTTATCCCTCTCCTCGGCTGATTCGTGCGATTGGGGGCCGGGCATGTGTAGTCGCCCTCCTCCTTGTCACAATAATTAATGACACTTAATTGGCAGGTTAAATTGTCAGCACAAATTTCAATTAAGAGAGTTACGCTAGTCGTTTTCTTCCCCAGAGAACAGCAGCATCCAGTTCTGTGGCACCCAGAACATAACATTTTTGTGTGAGTGTGAGTGTGTGTGTGTGTGTGTGTGTGTGTGTGTGTGTTTGTGTTTGTGAGTGTGTGTGTGTTTGTGTGAGTGTGTGTTTGTGTGAGTGTGTGTGTGTGTGTTTGTGAATGTGTGTGTGTGTGTTTGTGAGTGTGAGTGTATGTGTGTGTGAGTGTAATGTGTAATGTGTGTGTGTGTGTGCGATGTGTGTTGTGTGTGTGTGTGTGTAATGTGTGTGTGTGTAGTGTGTGTGTGTAGTGTGTAATGTGTGTGTGTGTGTGTTTGTGAGTGTGAGTGTGTGTGTGTGTGTGAGTGTAATGTGTAATGTGTGTGTGTGTGTGTGTGCGCGATGTGTGTGTGTGTGTGTGTGTGTAATGTGTGTGTGTGTAGTGTGTGTGTGTAGTGTGTAATGTGTGTGTGTGTGTGTGTGTGTGTGTGTGTAATGTGTGCATGTGTGTGCGTGTGCGTGTGTGTGTGTGTTGTGTGTGTGTGTGTAATGTGTGTGCGTGCGTGCGTGCGTGTGTGTGTGTGTGTGTGTGTGTGTAATGTGTGTGCGTGCGTGCATGTGTGTGTAATGTGTGTGCGTGCGTCCGTGTGTGCGTGCGTGCGTGTGTGCGTGCGTGCGTGTGTGTGTGTAATGTGTGTGTGTGTAATGTGTGTGTGTGTGCATGTGTGTGTGTGCGTGTGCGTGTGTGTGTGTGCGTGTGTTGTGTGTGTGTGTGTGTAATGTGTGTGCGTGCGTGCATGTGTGTGTAATGTGCGTGCGTGCGTGCGTGCGTGTGTGTGTGTGTGTGTGTGTGTGTTATTCCGATACCCAGCCTTCATTCTGTGTCACAGTTCTGCAGGTTTATGCTCCTAGTTGTAAAGTGTTCATGGACCCCGTGTGGAGTCCAGCGATGAGATGGAGACTTTCAGAGCACAAGTCAAGTGTCCAACTGAGCACTGGTGTGGAGGACAGTCTGAGATTATGAGGGGCTTAAAACAACACGGGCAAACACTCCACAGGGGAGCGCCGCAGAGAGAGACACTAGTTGTAATCTCAGGACGCCCCCGTGAGTGAGCTGCTATCTGCGGGAGCATCTTTGACTTGACTATAGTGCTCATCTCTCTCTCTCTCTCGCTCTCTCTCGGCCCCTGGGGATCGCGCTACCTGTCACTGTTTCGGTGGGGGGTGGGGGGGGTGGACTTGGCTGTCACCGCGCCCGCTGGAAGAGTCACCTTTCTGGGATATGAATCCTAATGAGGTGGGGGGGGGGAGCCAAGACAGATGGGGAGTGTTGGAGGTCTGACAGGCCAACGCGCCACCAAGCTGCCAGATTATTTTTGGTCATTTTTAACTATAGTTACTTAAAAATACTGTGTGTGAAGCCAACTGAGGTACAAGGCAAGTTCATGTACTGTATATAGCACATTTCATACACAATAGCAATTCAAGAAAATAGAATATATATATATAAACCATTTCGGAACAATAAATACGAATAAAAGTAATAAAATAAATGAATAAAACAAAGAAAAAGAACACAGAAATAAAATGATGCACTGCAGTCTGTAAGTGCAGCACAATGTTCAGTGAGTATATGCAGTTACACCAATAATCATGAACTTATTAGAACAATCACTTTATTCACTTTCTCTTTTTCCTTTTTAATGAACACTATTTAAAAATAGAACTGCAAGACTTTTCTGCTGTGTGGCTATATACAGCGTTCATAACAACAGAGATTACACACACACACACACACTCACACACACACATACATACATACATACACACACACACATACATACATACACACACACACACACACACACACACACACTACACACACACACATACTCACACACACACACACACACTCACACACATACACAATCACACACATGTTGTGTTTCCATGTTTTATGGGGACTTTCCATAGACATAATGGTTTTTATACTGTACAAACTTTATATTCTATCCCCTAAACCTAACCCTACCCCTAAACCTAACCCTCACAGAAAACTTTCTGCATTTTTACATTTTCAAAAAACATAATTTAGTATGATTTATAAGCTGTTTTCCTCATGGGGACCGACAAAATGTATTAATTGTCAGTAATGCATTTAGCTGTGTTTTGCGCTAGCGGTGCGGTGTGTGTCTGGGCTAAGCCTCTAGCCTTACCTCCTCGATGTCTCCAGTATGTCAATGTTGGCTTCTGGAAGATTCGCTCTGAAACACATGAGAGTAGCACAGATTAATGACAAAGAATTGTGCAGAAATGACTTCTCTCTCCTGTCAGTGAGATATAATATAATCTCATTCTCCTTCCTCTACCTGACACCCATTACATGTCTCTTCTCAGCCGGTGAAATATCTGCCTGAAATGCATTAAAATGACAAAGACATAATCATAAATCGTCTAAACATGCAGGTTACTCTGCACCGTGAAGTCTGAATAACACGAGCACCTGACAGGCTCTCCAGTCGTATTCATGGCCGCAGCAGGATACATATCGCTCCTTTGCACAAGAAACAAACATGGACAGCGGGGAAATGAGGGTTTGACACAAACAAAAGCTCTCATTAGAGACGTGCAGCCTGAGTCACCACATTTCTGAAACATTTGAATGTACATGCAACCGAGCGGCAAATTTACAGTGAAATACTGTAGAGAGCGATTGACCACACGTCCTTTGACATCACAATAAAAGATATTCCCTGCTGTCCGAACTCATATTTGGGTCACAAACCATCTGTCGAAAACCACCTCTTTAAAGTTTGCATCTGGGCTATTAACCTGGATCACAAGTAGTTAGCTGAGACAAATCATCATTTACACCAGTTATTAACATGCATTTCCTGTGACCACTTGCGATTGGTTTTCTCTGATTTGGTGAGTAAATATATTGCTTACTGGCAGTGCTACCGATATTTTAAAATGTATTTATTTATTTTACTTAGTAGGTCCTCGTGGTGGCGCGGTTGCTCACCTTAATCCGGGTGGTGGTCTGCGCATCTTATCAGGTGGCTTGTTGAGTGCGTTACCATGCAGACTCACAGCATGTGGTGGCTCATGCTACTCTCCACGATCCACACACAACTCACCACACGCCCCATTGAGAGAACCACTAATCACCACCCTGAGGAGGTGACCCCATGTGACTCTACCCTCCCTAGCAACCGGGCCAATTTGGTTGCTAAGGAGACCTGACTGGAGTCACTCACCACATGCTCCATTGAGAACGGGAACCACTAATCACCACCACAATGTGGTTACCCCATGTGACTCTACCCTCCCTAGCAACCGGGCCAATTTGGTTGCTAAGCAGACTCACAGCATGTGGAGGCTCATGCTATTCTCCACGATCCACACACAACTCACCACATGCCCCATTGAGAGCGAGAACCACTAATCACCACCACAAGGTGGTTACCCCATGTGACTACCCTCCCTAGCAACCGGGCCAATTTGGTTGCTAAGCAGACTCACAGCATGTGGAGACTCATGCTACTCTCCACGATCCACACACAACTCACCACACGCCCCATTGAGAGAGAGAACCACTAATCACCACCACGAGGAGGTTACCCCATGTGACTCTACCCTCCCTAGCAACCGGGCCAATTTGGTTGCTAAGCAGACTCACAGCATGTGGAGGCTCATGCTATTCTCCACGATCCACACACAACTCACCACAGGCCCCATTGAGAGCGAGAACCACTAATCACCACCACAAGGTGGTTACCCCATGTGACTACCCTCCCTAGCAACCGGGCCAATTTGGTTGCTAAGCAGACTCACAGCATGTGGAGACTCATGCTACTCTCCACGATCCACACACAACTCACCACACGCCCCATTGAGAGAGAGAACCACTAATCACCACCACGAGGAGGTTACCCCATGTGACTCTACCCTCCCTAGCAACCGGGCCAATTTGGTTGCTAAGCAGACTCACAGCATGTGGAGACTCATGCTACTCTCCACGATCCACACACAACTCACCACACGCCTTTTTGAGAGCGAGAACCACTAATCACCACCACGAGGAGGTTACCCCATGTGACTCTACCCTCCCTAGCAACCGGGCCAATTTGGTTGCTAAGCAGACTCACAGCATGTGGAGGCTCATGCTACTCTCCACGATCCACACACAACTCACCACATGCCCCATTGAGAGCGAGAACCACTAATCACCACCACAAGGTGGTTACCCCATGTGACTCTACCCTCCCTAGCAACCGGGCCAATTTGGTTGCTAAGGAGACCTGACTGGAGTCACTCAGCACACGCCCCATTGAGAGGGAGAATCACTAATCACCACCCTGTGGAGGTTACCCCATGTGAATTCTACCCTCCCTAGCAACCGGCCCAATTTGGTTGCTAAGGAGACCTGACTGGAGTCACTCAGCATGCCCTGGATTCAAACCCGCGACTCCAGGTGTGATAGTCAGCGTCAATACTCGCACTGATACCCAGAACCTGTTGCTGCTGTATGTTGATTAAGCACAAAAATGGCATTTTGTTTGGGCTTTGTCGCTCCCAAATATTTAATTTCAAATTCCCCATAAATGTGTTGTTTTGAGCAGATACCAAATGGTTGTTCTCTTTCAAAGGCATACATAACCAGCGAAATTCAAAACCATTTTCTAGCCAAATGGTTGATTGCAGTAGCGGTTCTAGCTTGTTTGGCGCCCTAGGCGAAACCCTCTTCAACACGCCCCCATAGTTGTAGACCAGGGGGTGTGGGAGATTCTAAACGAGAATGCCCCCAAAGTTATTGACCGGTGTGGCGCCGCCACCTCGTACCACCCACCCCCCCTGCCCATGTCGTCCTTGCGAAAATCCACCACTGGTTGATTGGCAGGTGAGGGGTGCGGTCCTTTGCTCTTGTCTGGGATGCGTTAGCGTTTACACTACTTATGTAATGGGGGTCACATGCATTTCTGACCACCTCTGAATGTAGTTTGAGTGATCTGATCCCCAACGCATTGAGCCCTGTTTAAATCCTGTACCCAATGAACAACAGGGCCTTTTGTTATTTGGTATATCTTTATATAGATGTTTCCATGGGGAAAATGTTATAAAAGTGAAAACTCGACATGAGAAAGCTAAAGCTAAGCATGAGTTTGCGAGAAGTGCTTGCTGAGCTTAATCACAGGACTTCTGAAATGTGCCATTTGTTTAATAACAGCCCAGAGGAACCTGTAAACATAAATGTCCTTTGATATTAAACTGTTATTTATTCCGCTATTAAATGAAACACACTGCCTGACAATGTGCAGTGGCTTTTTACTCTTTCCTAATCGATAATGCTGATTTATATTATCATAAGGTAAAGGTCAGCAAAATGCAAATGTACGTTTTTCATCTAAGCGGCAGAGTCGTTGCTGCAGCAGTCACAAAACTATTAATTTTATTTGACTGCCGGTGAAGAACATTACAGTTTATCTGAAGAACAATCACAAGCATTGGCTTTTAAGAAGACTTCCAGCTGTATTTTGTTCTTTTCGCACCAATAAATGTTTTAACGTTCCAACCAAAAACGTCGATATAGAAAGCTTAAAACATATTTATTTTTAAGGATCCCATTCTCTCTCTTTCTCTCTCTGATATATGTTATTATAAAGTGAATCTGGCTTCTCTGTTCTTAGATTGTGCTGATGTAATTAGCAATTTAGCCTTGTCGTTGTGATTAACTGTTTGTTGCGTTGCTTTCTGCTGACGACTGTGAAAGTCTAAACGAGGAATCTTTACCAATGTGTAATTTTCTTTTAACAAATTACAGAATATAACAACCACAGCTCTACACTAATGCTATAGAAGTAACATTCTCGAACATTCATTTGTTTGATTGGCTGAACATTTTAGTTTTTAGGCCTAATCAAGCTGTAAAATTACTTATTTATATCCATATCCATAACCTAATATTATGTTCCTATAGCCAAATCTGTTCCAATGTAGATGGAAATATGCAAAGATCACCAAAATCAATATGTGAGTTTAAAATCCAAAGTTTAAAGTCATACTCTTTTATGAACTTGTGCTTTTGATGTTTAAGCTGCTTCAAGATTCTTTAAGGCAAAATTTTCATCCTGATCTCATGATTATTATGTGACGAAGGAAACATTTTCGCAAAACAAAATAACGTGCTTCCTTATATGTTTTGCTGCAGTTTTTCAGTGAAATGTTCAGTGGGGGAGGAGGGGGGAGGGTTAGGTTTAACGTTTTTTTCCCCCTTACCTAAAACTTTACGCCTAATCCTAACAGTGTTCCAAAATCAACTGAGAATAAAACAAAGCGTCATCACACCTAAACCTAACCGACAGTGTTCCAAAATCAACTGAGAGTTAAACAAAGCATCCTCGTGCCTAAACCTAACCGACAGTGATATCAAATCAAATGAGAGTAAAACAAAGCGTCCGCGTGCCTAAACCTAACCGACAGTGATATAAAATCAACTGAGAGTAAAACAAAGCGTCATCACACCTAAACCTAACCGACAGTGTTCCAAAATCAACTGAGAGTAAAACAAAGTGTCCGCGTGCCTAAACCTAACCGACAGTGATATAAAATCAAATGAGAGTAAAACAAAGCGTCCTCGCGCCTAAACCTAACCGACAGTGATAAAAAATCAAATGAGAGTAAAACAAAGCGTCCGCATGCCTAAACCTAACCGACAGTGATATAAAATCAAATGAGAGTAAAACAAAGCGTTCTCGCGCCTAAACCTAACCAGCAGTGATATAAGATCAACTGAGAGTAAAACAAAGCGTCCGCGTGCCTAAACCTAACCGACAGTGTTCCAAAATCAACTGAGAGTAAAACAAAGCGTCTTCGTGCCTAAACCTAACCGACAGTGTTCCAAAATCAACTGAGAGTAAAACAAAGCGTCTTCGTGCCTAAACCTAACCGACAGTGTTCCAAAATCAAATGAGAGTAAAACAAAGCGTCCTCGTGCCTAAACCTAACCGACAGTGTTCCAAAATCAACTGAGAGTAAAACAAAGCGTCCTGATGCCTAAACCTAATCGACAGTGTTCCAAAATCAACTGAGAGTAAAACAAAGCATCCTGATGCCTAAACCTAACCGACAGTGTTCCAAAATCAACTGAGAGCAAAACAAAGCGTCCTCACGCCTAAACCTAACCGACAGTGTTCCAAAATCAACTGAGAGCAAAACAAAGCGTCCTCATGCCTAAACCTAACCGACAGTGTTCCAAAATCAACTGAGAGTAAAACAAAGCGTCCTGATGCCTAAACCTAACCAACAGTGTTCCAAAATCAATTGAGAGTAAAACAAAGCATCATCACACCTAAACCTAACCGACAGTGATATAAAATCAACTGAGAGTAAAAAAAGCGTCATCACACCTAAACCTAAACGACAGTGTTCCAAAATCAATTGAGAGTAAAACAAAGCATCATCACACCTAAACCTAACCGACAGTGTTCCAAAATCAACTGAGAGTAAAACAAAGCGTCATCACACCTAAACCTAACCGACAGTGTTCCAAAATCAATTGAGAGTAAAACAAAGCGTCCTTACATCTAAACATAACCGACAGTGATATAAAATCAACTGAGAGTAAAACAAAGCGTCCTCGTGCCTAAACCTCGTGCCTAAATCAATTGAGAGTAAAACAAAGCGTCATCACACCTAAACCTAACCGACAGTGTTCCAAAATCAACTGAGAGTAAAACAAAGTGTCATCACACCTAAACCTAACCGACAGTGATATAAAATCAATTGAGAGTAAAACAAAGCGTCATCACACCTAAACCTAACCGACAGTGTTCCAAAATCAATTGAGAGTAAAACAAAGCGTCCTTACACCTAAACCTAACCGACAGTGTTCCAAAATCAATTGAGAGTAAAACAAAGCGTCCTTACATCTAAACCTAACCGACAGTGATATAAAATCAACTGAGAGTAAAACAAAGCATCATCACACCTAAACCTAACCGACAGTGTTCCAAAATCAATTGAGAGTAAAACAAAGCGTCCTTACACCTAAACCTAACCGACAGTGTTCCAAAATCAATTGAGAGTAAAACAAAGCGTCCTTACATCTAAACCTAACCGACAGTGATATAAAATCAACTGAGAGTAAAACAAAGCGTCATCACACCTAAACCTAACCGACAGTGTTCCAAAATCAATTGAGAGTAAAACAAAGCGTCATCACACCTAAACCTAACCGACAGTGTTCCAAAATCAATTGAGAGTAAAACAAAGCGTCCTTACATCTAAACCTAACCGACAGTGATATAAAATCAACTGAGAGTAAAACAAAGCGTCATCACACCTAAACCTAACCGACAGTGTTCCAAAATCAATTGAGAGTAAAACAAAGCGTCATCACACCTAAACCTAACCGACAGTGTTCCAAAATCAATTGAGAGTAAAACAAAGCGTCCTTACATCTAAACCTAACCGACAGTGATATAAAATCAACTGAGAGTAAAACAAAGCATCATCACACCTAAACCTAACCGACAGTGTTCCAAAATCAATTGAGAGTAAAACAAAGCGTCCTTACACCTAAACCTAACCGACAGTGTTCCCAAATCAATTGAGAGTAAAACAAAGCGTCCTTACATCTAAACCTAACCGACAGTGATATAAAATCAACTGAGAGTAAAACAAAGTGTCATCACACCTAAACCTAACCGACAGTGTTCCAAAATCAACTGAGAGTAAAACAAAGCATCCTCATGCCTAAACCTAACCGACAGTGTTCCAAAATCAAATGAGAGTAAAACAAAGCGTCCTGATGCCTAAACCTAACCGACAGTGTTCCAAAATCAAATGAGAGTAAAACAAAGCGTCCTGATGCCTAAACCTAATCGACAGTGTTCCAAAATCAATTGAGAGTAAAACAAAGCGTCATCACACCTAAACCTAACCGACAGTGTTCCAAAATCAACTGAGAGTAAAACAAAGCATCCTCACGCCTAAACCTAACCGACAGTGTTCCAAAATCAACTGAGAGTAAAACAAAGCATCCTCACGCCTAAACCTAACCGACAGTGTTCCAAAATCAACTGAGAGTAAAACAAAGCATCCTCATGCCTAAACCTAACCGACAGTGTTCCAAAATCAAATGAGAGTAAAACAAAGCGTCCTGATGCCTAAACCTAACCGACAGTGTTCCAAAATCAAATGAGAGTAAAACAAAGCGTCCTGATGCCTAAACCTAACCGACAGTGTTCCAAAATCAACTGAGAGTAAAACAAAGTGTCATCACACCTAAATCTAACCGACAGTGTTCCAAAATCAACTGAGAGTAAAACAAAGAGTTCTCACGCTTAAACCTAACCATGGGGTAACCTCCTCGTGGTGGTGATTAGTGGTTCTCTCAATGGGGCGTGTGGTGAGTTGTGTGTGGATCGTGGAGAGTAGCATGAGCCTCCACATGCTGTGAGTCTCCGCGGTGTCATGCACAACGAGTCACATGATCAGATGCACGGATTGAAAAAGAGCCAATTTTTTTTGTTACCTTTTCCATTTTTGCTGTACCATAATTGTTGTATTGTTTAAATTGTGCTGAAAATAATAGTCTGTTTGATGGCAGGTTTTCCATGTGAGAACCCCGTTTTACTCATTTAACTAGCCCCAGCCGGTCACCCTGTATTAGTATTGAATGGCATAGCAATATGGGATTGTTTATACGTAAATATTTCAGAAATGCTCTACTCTTCAGTGTTTGTCAGTTTGTATTTCTCCGTAGCATCCATACCGACCAGCGTGTGATAGAGGCAAACTATGTCCTCTTGTCGTTGAATGAGTAGAACCAATGTGTTGATTTGCAGAGAGGAGGAGAGCGAAGTGGAAAGATTGGAGAAAATTGCACTCATTTTCCCAGGCATGTTCATTCATTTGTGCTAAAGCGCGCATGCAGTTCTGTGAGAAATAGAAAACGTGCGCTTTAGCAGCCCGCCAAATTCACCTGCCAACTTCAATACAGCGCAAGCCACTGCCTCACAATGGAAATGAAACCAACGAAACATTGAGTTTTTTTATGATACAAAACTATGAAGGCCATCCATGGAGACAATTTACTTAAAAATGTATTGAAATTCGTCATTAAACTGTAGTTTCGTCATGTTTTTACTGTGAAGTACAAAAAGAAGCTCATGTAATTGGCACTTTCTCTTGTGAGTAACTTGTGCAAGGGCGTAGATTTGACTTGAATATTGGGGGAAGCATCCAGGGGCACAAACTAACGTGGGGCTAGTTTAAATGTTTCTACACACGCTGGTAAGACGAAACTTCATTTGTTTTCTTGTTGTCATAACAACACTGTGTATAAAAAAATTTTGGAAATCATTTAAAAAAACACTTTGGAAGATTTCGCCAAAAGATCAAAGTAAAAAATCACATGAAAGTAAATCTGAATCTCTGTTTTTACTCTTTATTTAAAATGAAGTAAACTTTGTATCATTTTAATCTCCAATCTTTTAGCATCTTACATACAGTAGTCTTTTAGTTCTCAGTGACCAGCAGAAGTGTCGACAGCAGGGCTGGACTGGTAATCTGGCATACTGGGCATTTTCCCGTTGGCCCGACGCACGGGCCAATCAAGGGTGGACTGGCCATCGGGAGAACTAGGCGGGCCGGCTGTGAAACGTGCTAAATGGGCCGCGATAAGCTGAGATGAGCCTCTCTCTGGGCCACAAAACGGCACCGCAATATGCCGAAGGGGGTAGTAATGTGCTGAAAAGGTGTGTGTGTTGTGTGTGTGTGTGTGTGTGTGTGTGTGTGTGTGTGTGTGTGTGTGTGTGTGTATGTGTATGTGTATATATGTTTGTGTGTGTTTGTGTGTGTGTGTGTGTGTGTGTGTATGTGTATGTGTATATATGTTTGTGTATATATGTTTGTGTATATATGTTTGTGTGTGTGTGTGTTTGTGTGTATATGTATGTATGTGTGTGTGTGTGTGTGTGTATTTATGTTTGTGTGTGTGCATGTGTGTGTGTATATATGTATGAGTGTATGCATGTGTGTGTGTGTTTGTGTGTATATGTATGTATGTGTGTGTGTGTATGTTTGTGTGTGTGTGTGTGTTTGTGTGTATATTTATGTATATATGTGTGTGTGTGTGTCTGTGTGAGTGTGTTTGTGTTTTTGTCTGTGTGTATGAGTGCATGCATGTGTGTGTAGTGTATGTGTGTGTGTATATATGTATGAGTGTATGCATGTGTGTGTGTGTTTGTGTGTATATGTATGTATGTGTGTGTGTATGTTTGTGTGTGTGTTTTTGTGTGTATATTTATGTATATATGTGTGTGTGTGTGTCTGTGTGAGTGTGTTTGTGTTTTTGTCTGTGTGTATGAGTGCATGCATGTGTGTGTGTGTGTATGAGTGTGTGTGTGTGTGCGTGTGGTTGTGTGTTGTGTGTGTGTGTGTGTTTGTGTTTGTGTGTATGAGTGCGTTTGGTTGTGTGTGTGTGTGTGTGTGTGTGTGTGTGTGTGTGTGCGTGTGGTTGTGTGTGTGTGTGTGTGTGTGTGTGTGTGTGTGTGTGTGTGTGTGTGTGTGTGTGTGTGTGTGTGTGTGTGTGTGTGTGAGTGTGTCATCAAGCCATGC
>NC_068288.1:46883762-46898762 GCF_025860055.1 Xyrauchen texanus
ACCAGTTTATTTTAAGAACACACAACACCTCTTGGAGAAAGTAGAGAGACGGGTTCGCTCTGAGGTCGGGTGAGTGCAGTTTATTAGGGGGTATTTTTATAAGTCAAGCGTCATCTTATTGATGATCCCATTACCTCCCACGGTAACCGTGATCATGTCATAATGACCCAACAGTAAATCGCAGTCATGCATCACGGCCTTGTACTGCCACAGACGGCGCCGAGAAATATGGCTCGAATCTTTTATGCTCGCGCGCTTCAGCTTTATTAATGTCTTTATTCCATTCACCACATTTGTTCCATATAATCTCATATTTAATGTGACTCATTTTGAGGGATTAAAGGAGCCTTACTGTACTGTATCCTTTACAAGTGACTGCGCTGAGAGATTATTGAGGCATATTTTACACCGTTTCATGGAAGTGTGAGATCTTCAGCAATACGGGAATGTTTGTCCCCTTTTACAACTTTGTTTTTATGCGACGATGTAAAAAGCCTTTGAATTGTAAATATTTGAAGCTCAGTTTGACATCCCCGTCACATGTCAGACGCTTCGATGTGTTCAGTGGAACAGTGTGTGTTTGGTGAAATTAATGCTGACTTATCCGCTTCTAAAAAATGGATCCAATTTCTAAAGCTGCATTGAAAAAGTGGCACCAGCGGGGGTTTCACTGCACCCACCCACCGGCTTTAAAGCCCGTCCGCTTACATGTGTAATCCATCATATTAATGATAAAAGCGATTGTGTTACTGACTCCAGCAGACCGCTGCCTTTATGTCTCATCTCTGATGATTGATATGAAATGAGGAGAGTTTCTCGATTAAAGAGCTTCGGTTAATATAGTGATGTTATTCTTGACAGCACACTGTACTTACCTTATTTATTCGGCAGATGGGTCAATGACGTGACGCCTCGATGATGAACATATTTATGAGTTCAAAGTCATTTTGATACTTTTTCTGGGGGTTAAAGTAACAAACATCATGTGGTGGAAGTGTCCGGAGACACACTTTATATTTTAAAATATGATTCATGTTTTAAATCAGAGTCCTGTGCTGTTTCCAACATGTGGGTTGGCATTTTGTTGTCATGACAAAAAACAAACAAACAAACATAAAACAGGAAGTCCCATTTTGACCCTTAAGCAATTTTAATTTGTTTTTGTTTCATATCATAAAATGGAAAAATTAATATATTGTTCGGGTGATATGGGAGAAAACATTTAGTTATTCTTGAACCAAAAATTTATGATTTTAAAAATAAAGGAAAATTTATTTTGAAAATGTTTGAAAACTTTTTTGGAAATGAATTATTAAGTTTGCGTGTACTGTTTTATATTCAAGGTATACAATATTTTAAGACCTTTTATTTGACGGTTACACAACATGACATTTTTAAAGTCATTAAATAATTATTCATTTATTTTCTATTTATTTTGTAGAAAGTTGTATACTGTAAAAAAAAAAAAAAAATTATTTATTTTTTAATAAAAAATCATGTTAAATTTATGGTAAAAAAATAAATAAAAAAAATGTTAAATTTATGGTAAAAAAAACTTAAATAAAAAATCATGTTAAATTTATGTTAAAAAAATAAATATTTTTTTTTTACATTTATGGTAAAAAAAAAAAAAAAACGCTGCTGTGGTTGTCAGAAATTCATCATTAAAAAATGAGAATTTTATTCTAAAATTTTGTAAATTAATTTCAATAATAAAATGTAAAGGGTCACGCAGGAACTTTCTGGGAATGCATGATTGTTGTTTTTCACCATATTTTTAGGAATAGTTTACAGTAAAACTGCATTTATTGTCATGTTAAAAATATTCCAAATTGTCATCATTAACAATCAAATAAATTGTATAAAAATATATATATATATATATATATATATATATATATATATATATATATATATATATATATATATATATATTTTTTTTACATAAAACTAAATATATTGTCTGCATTTTTACATTCTTTTTTTTCTCACTGTAAAAACATTTTTAACCGTGTTTTAATGTTTTTCAAAATGAGAAAAAACAACAAATATGTTACAAAATTGACAAGTTCATTTTAAACTAGATTTCTCATTTTTATCCTCTCGGACAAACTTCATCCGTGACCCCAGATGCCGACAAAGCAACTTTCAATGTATGTATTTCTTCAGTATGAGTCTCACATATTCTACCAGTTGAGCTTCTGTGTTTTAATATACTGGTGAACTTCCACCATGTGATATCTGCTGTGTGGCACAAGAGCTCTCTCTGATTGACAGGTGATGTACGCTGCATGTTATTACCTTATGGAGATGTGATGATGGGTATAGAAAAGCATCATGCTGGTATTAAGACTTGGTT
This sequence comes from Xyrauchen texanus, assembly GCF_025860055.1. Lineage (NCBI taxonomy): Eukaryota > Metazoa > Chordata > Actinopteri > Cypriniformes > Catostomidae > Xyrauchen > Xyrauchen texanus. Next base: position 46,886,122 of record NC_068288.1, read on the forward strand.
AAGTGTGGTGAATGCATACTGAAGAGGTCACATGGTGCATGCGTGTGCTCTCTCAAACATGCATTGTGCGTTCAGAAACCTGCATGCATTACAGAAAGAGACCTCCGAAATAATTTCATGGAAATATTTACATCTAATAGAGTCCCGGCAGATGAAAAGCGGATTTAGTCAATTATAAGGGAAAGACTTAAATCCTGGTTTTCATATAAAGACTCCTCGTCTTATTGTGCACAATTTATTAGTGATTCCCGTTAACCGTGTCTTAACCGGGCGTGATGTGACAAGTTTCCAGCGGCAAGTCATTTGTCTGTGCGCACTGAAAGGCGACACCACAGAAACATCAGAACACATGTGATGTCTTCAGTGAGACAATGTCCCGTCGCTCATTGCTGTCGGGGTCACAGATGTTAGGAATAAAACTTAGGAAGAGATAGCTTGTATTGCAATAGAATGCTGGAAATTATGGCACAACATATATATATACTACCAGGGGACCCTTGACTACCAGAAGGCCCTTGACTACCAGGGGCCCTTGACTACCAGGGGGCCTTGACTACCCTTGACTACCAGGGGACCCTTGACTACCAGAAGGCCCTTGACTACCAGGGGCCCTTGACTACCAGGGGGCCTTGACTACCCTTGACTACCAGGGGACCCTTGACTACCAGGGGGCCTTGACTACCAGGGGCCCTTGACTACCAGGGGGCCTTGACTACCCTTGACAACCAGGGGGCCCTTGACTACCAGGAGGTCCTTGACTACCAGGGGCCCTTGACTACCAGGGGGCCTTGACTACCCTTGACTACCAGGGGGCCCTTGACTACCAGGAGGCCCTTGACTACCAGGGGGCCTTGACTACCCTTGACTACCAGGAGGCCCTTGACTACCAGGGGCCCTTGACTACCAGGGGGCCTTGACTACCCTTGACTACCAGGGGACCCTTGACTACCAGAAGGCCCTTGACTACCAGGGGGCCTTGACTACCAGGGGCCCTTGACTACCAGGGGGCCTTGACTACCCTTGACAACCAGGGGGCTCTTGACTACCAGGAGGCCCTTGACTACCAGGGGCCCTTGACTACCAGGGGGCCTTGATTACCCTTGACTACCAGGGGGCCCTTGACTACCAGGAGGCCCTTGACTACCAGTCAAGGCCCCTGAGTCAAGCCTAGTCAGGGCCCCTAGTCAAGGCCCCTGGTTGTCAAGGGTAGTCAAGGGCCCCCTGGTTGTCAAGCACTCGGAGGTGGGGTTACAAATTCCAGGGCCCAAATCTACCATCCAGCCAGAGGGCTCCTTCTGGGGAAATTACAGACAAATTATTTGAAATCATAATTTTAAAATCAATTGTAACAGCCATTGTTGCCGGATACATTCAAAATGTACCTACTTCAAGATAATAAATGACTGTTTTCCCCCTAAATAAACACAAGGAAGAATGGTATTTAATTTATAACATAATAAATGCATGGAAATGATATGCACCAATACAGTAATAACAAAAGCAATATTTACCTCCATGTGTTTTTCAAAACATTGTTTTGTGAACGAATAGGATGTGCACAAACTACAACTTCACTCACTTATATTTTGGAACCCAGATTAATATCATTAATTATGGTCCAGTCAAGTTTATTAAAATAAGATGATGGTGAAATATTATTATTTTCAGGATCTGTTTTATACAATGGTAATATATGTTTGTATTTACTTCCCCTGGAATGATTGCACAAAACTATATTTGACGTGTGTGTTTGTGTAGGCTGTAGCACTTGTACACATATGGTATGAGACACTAATGCGTCCTTCGAAGAACTCTTGAATCCTTTGAAATGAGGAGGGCATCGTGTCATTCAGCCTGTTTATTTGCCCCAGCACCCTGACCTTTATCACAGACAGTCTGCAGAACCAATCTAATACTCAATTCCACACTAACTACCCAATCAGGCGGCACCAATTACCCCATCGTCCCACCAGCTGCCTGAATGAACAGATGTATCATATTTTTGAGGGGTAGATCAGATTTCCCAGGGCACACAAGTGCTGGGCTCAACATCAGACCTTCCGGACGGTGCCAGGAACTTTCTGAGCCAGCTGCTGCCTCGCCCACAGAGTGCTCGGCCTGCTCGGCCCGCTCACACGCCTCTGTGTCGGGTCCAGCAGACGGGGTGAGGCGGGCATGAGAGCCACGAAGTCTGGATCGTGCACCTTGTGATGTCGAGCCGCAGGGCACATTTCTTCTCAGGCACTGATCCAATGAGGAATGTTGATGCAGCTGACAAAATGTGGGAAATATATATCCGATATGGATTCCCAACAGACAGTGTTATGTTACAGTAATGCAAAATAATGCAATCTGAATGTACATTTAACATTCCAATTTTTACCGGGAGTTTTCCCATTCATGATTTGAAGCAAAAAAAAATATAAAAAAATTGACAAAAAGACAAAGCTACAAGACTGTGTACTAAACCTCTTTAATGGGCAAGATAAAGCAACTCGATTAATCGAGTACTCGATTAAAAAAAAAACTGATTAATCGATTGCTCCTAAATTAATTTTCCAGATTGCTGATTCAGTCGGAAAGTACAATATAATTCAAAGTTTCAATTCAGTCAGATGCGCAAAGAAAAGTCAACTTGCAAAATTTGAATATTTTTAAAAGTCGAATAGTTGCAGAGTGAGTACTCGATTAATCGATTATCCGTGCACATGCCTAGAATGAACTACAATTAACGTGATGGAATTAAAAGCTAATAATAAAACTATTCATTTAAAGTGTTTGATTATAAGTGTAGAAACAAAACATTGTAAGTTTACTGCTAAATATTCTGATGCGGTACCTAAACGCATTTAATCGATCCCAGTACGTGATTCGAGCATGCTGAGCACTTTTAGCGGGCTTTGTTTGCTGCTGTTCTCTGATTGATGGATGTTTTCAGGATCATGGGTAGTGGAGTTCTTCACCAGTAGTTCTGTTATTTATTCAACGGATGCATATGCCATTTATCATAGACTGTAAAAAAAGATGGCCGACGCCCCTTCGCTCTTTTCCATTGGTGAGAACTGAAGCCGCCAGTGTCCCGATATGGCGCTGACATCTTGGGACTTGAGTCTGCGCAGTTGCGATTTCGGGACCAGACCTGCGCAGTAGTGAGCAGGAAGTAAAGATGCGAAATCAAGGCCCCGCCCTCACTCTCGCTGAATCAATCGCAAGCACACGCCCCTGCACTTTTGACTTATGACGGTGTGAAATAATGAATTATAGAAATTTAGATATTAAATGTAAAGCTCCAATCTCCTCAGTCCTCCGAAGAGCCCGAAAAAAAGTCAGTTGGTGCTTCAGTGACTACTTCGCTCAGAGAACCTGTCAATCACAGCTGTCAATCATGATGTCACAGCAGCGTTTTTATAGCATCAAATAACTAAAAACAAACTTATTTTGAAAACAAACACTTGAAATGACATCAACGTGATAGAAACGACAGTAAATGACAGAAACTATCTTTGGAAAAAAGATATGTGAAGTGTAATTTAATTGTTTAGTTGGTCTCACGTCCCGTTGAATAACATGGGGAGGCGGGGCTTATGACCTATACTAGGACCAGCCACCGGGGGGCGATCGTGACGTTTTGGCTTCACTTTTGAGGGCTTGTGCGGCACACTTGCCATCGATTAACAACATTTGAGCTCACGGTTGGTCCGTCTTTAAAGGTTTATCAGTTACCGTTTAATATCTATTCCTCCATGGAGAAATGAATGGGACTTTTACTTCTGGAACCAGAATGATGCGAGCTGTTGGCTTCTACATCAGTGTATCACTTGTGACTGTATGTAGCATCCAAATAATAAATTATGATGGTGGAACAACCGGGTGGGTCGTACCTGAAGTCTTTGCCAGTTTTTCCAGCACGTTAGAGAGTGATTATTTTGAACCCAGCTGTGCCGGTCCAGTGTTGTGCTTGTATTCACCTCACCGCAGCGTGCGTGCATGTCAGAAGTTACGGCACAAGCCAGATAATGGATGATACTCTTATATCAGATTGTTTATTTGCTGGCTTCTGCCCTGTGCACATAACATCTTCCAAACAAAGGGGAGGAGATGCTAATAGATTATCATGTCTAAATGGGAATCAGTTTGGAAATAGTCCCAGCCACACTTCCTGCATTGCAAAATAAGCCATGCAGCATGCAGTGTGCGTCACCACATCAGAATGAATGAGGTTTTATCTTGTATGGCGTGAATAACCAAAGAGTGCTCCCTGTTTAGTAGACTGTAGAGCGGAGGAGGGCATGGCCGGGCTGGAACGACTCACGCCCGGTGCCAATCAGCCTGATGGGGCGCGAGAGGGATAAAGGCGGCCGGTGACGACAGTTCGAGTGAGAGAGAATTACGGGCAGCTGCCCTGTATTTGGTTATGTTTGTGTGTTTTTATTTAATTAAATATTATTAATATTGTTAAGCCGGTTCTCGCCGTCTCCTTTCCGTTTAACCCCCTTACACTGGTGCCGAAACCCGGGAGGGAGGAAATATGCCCGTCGTAGAGTCCTCGACACTGCCATCCACCCAGGGGAGCGCCGCTGCCATCCACCGTGGGACGGGACTCCCCGACCACATGGAGCGATGGAGTCGCTGCCAGGGGCGGTGGTGTGTCCCTGCGTTCCGCCAGAAAAGCGGAGGGACGTTCTGTCCGCTGGGGGTCGGAGGTTTGACTCCGGTCCGCCCGGGGAGGAGCGCCTGTCTTCCGCCTGAGAATGTGGAGGAGTGATCGGGGACCACACGACGGCGCATCAGAGCTGCTTCTCTCTCTCTGTCGCTCCATGTTGGCCCTTCCCTCACCTATTTAGTTTTTTTGTTTTTTTTTCCACTCCTGTCTCCTCCCATGTCGAGGAAGGCGGGAATGACCAGCCGGCACCCGGGAGGGAGGAAATATGCCCGTCGTAGAGTCCTAAACACTGCCATCTACCGTGGGACGGGACTCCACGACCACACCCGCGCTCACTCATGCCAGGGGCTCGACGGCCTGAGGCAACGCTGGGAGGAGTGTAGAGCGGAGGAGGGCGTGGCCGGGCTGGAATGATGCACGCCCGTTCCCCAATCAGCCTGATGAGGGCGCGCGAGGGATAAAGGTGGCCTGTGACGACAGTTCGAGAGAGAGACAATTACAGGCAGCTGCCCTGAATGTGTGTGTGTGTGTTTTTCTCAATTAAATATTATTTATATTGTTAAGCCGGTTCTCGCCTCCTCCTTTCTCTTTAACCCCCTTACATAGATGTTGTGTTGTCAGGACAATTACAAGAGGTATAAAGGTGTACAAAGGCTCTTATTTCTGGGCAATTCTCAACGTAGGGTATTTTAGAAGTGATAATTTGGAACAACGACTGTGTGTGCATTCTCCTTTTGTGTTCCGTGTAAAAGACAACATCAAATGAGATGAGATGATTAAATAATGAGTTTTCATTTCTGGCTGAACTAACCCTTTCACTCACTGCCCTTGGGCTTCAGACGTCTCCAGAAGGAAGAGTGAAAGCGGTACGGTGGTGTTGAGGTCTCTCAGACTGTGTTCATCACCGTGTTGACGTTGTTTCGAGTCTTTGTGTCTGTTTTGCAAGTGATAATGAAGCCACTGGGAGAAAGACGGAGGAAGTGTGTGTGAGGTGAGACAACGATTGGCCACAGACCAGAAAGAGAGAGACAATCGCGAGGTGTAGAATAGACACGTCCGAAGAAGTGTGAGGAGAGACGACTGAAAATGAATGTGAGAGGAAGATGAAGGTAGTGATGGTCAGACCAAATTAAGATTGTGTTGCTGCCCTAGTTAGAAAGTCATCGGAGATGCAAGCTGATTGGCAGAGATGTGTTTTCCTTTTTAACCCATGCTCACACACAAGCGGGAAAATAGTTCACATCAGCAGGGACGTGTGCTGCTCCTCATATGCTCAACTGCACGTGTGTCCTTGTCCAAATACACTTTCTAGTTTGACAGAAAGACAAACTTGTCAACAGAAGGATCTTTGCACACCTACACCATTGTTTTAATATGTTCGTATGTACGGGCGTGCATGTGCCTTTTGCGTTTCTCGCTATAGTCGTAGTGGTCGAGTGGTTAATACCTGCGACATACCTGCTGTGGATGTGTGACTGGATTTTGTGCATGTATTAAAGTATTAAAGTCCAACTCTACACACTGTTTTGGGATGTAGAGTAAGTGTTCTTTATGTTTTAAATGTTTGGGTGTTTGATTGCTGTCTCTGAACTCAAGATTGAGTCGTTCTCCCACTGGTCTCTGTTCACATCCATGGCTGGACTGGTAATCTGGCATACCGTGCATTGTCCCGGTGGGCCGACGCACTTTGAGGGCGATCAGGGGCGGACTGGCCACGGGGAGAAGCTCAGGGTGGAAGTGGGTCGGCTGTGAAACCTGCCGAATGGGACGTGCTAAGATAAAATGAGCCGACGCGTAATGTTATAAAAGGGCAGCGAACACCCCCCCCCCGCTAAACAACTCTAGGCTCACTCGCCAACATCACTAGCATATCGCTGCACCCTTCGGCATATCACGGTGCCGTTTTGTGGCCCATTCTCCGAGGGCCCATGGTAGTCAAGGCCCCCCTGGTAGTCAAGGCCCCCCTGGTAGTCAAGGGCCCCCTGGTAGTCAAGGCCCCCCTGGTAGTCAAGGGCCCCCTGGTAGTCAAGGCCCCCCTGGTAGTCAAGGGCCCCTGGTAGTCAAGCGCTCAGGGGTGGGGTTACAAATTCCAGGGCCGAAAGCTACCATCCAACCGTAATGCGGAGGCTCATGTCAGATTATCGCGGCCCATTTGGCCCGTTTTGCAGCCAGCTCGGTTCTCCCGATGGCCAGTCCGCCCCTGATCGGTGCCAAAGTGTGTCGGCCCACAGGGAAAATGCCCGTATGCCCGATTACCAGTCCAGCCCTGTTGATGACACACCAAGTGTGAAAGAATCGTAACCAAAAGTAACGATGGTACAAATGTAACTCATTTGTTTTGTACCGTGACAGTAACTGTTTTCAAAATGGTTTATTTATTCTAGGAACAAGATACTTTTTCTTATTTGTAACAGTGTAGCATGATGTAACATTTGATCTCATTTGTTTTGCGCACAGCTTTGCAACGGCGCAAGATGAGGGAATAATTAACAATGTAGTGATGGGACGTCTGGTTCGTTTTATTGAACTGGTTCATTTAGATGGTTCACAAAACAATTCACGTCGTCTCGGTGAGGTTTAGTGTTCTTTTGTAAAACTAAATATTTAGTTTTTGCTTTTCATATTTAAAGGGTAACTAAACCCTAAACCAACTTTTTTTAGTTAATGATCTGTAAGAATGGGGCTTTATTAGTACTGGTCATTGATTCAAGTCATTTTTTTGACATTTGTGTATAAAGTGTTTTAATTCTACAATATATGGTGTAAAAACGTCTGAGTGCTGCCCTCTTCAGGTTGAACGGTGGCTACTGCAGTTGAATTTTCCTATTGGCTGTTGCGGTACTCGTGGCGTAGCGGTGACAGCTGACGTAAGCAGGTTCCAGCTCACCACGCCAGATTCATGTACATGTCGTCTTGCGACCGTGTGAGGAATAATAATAACATAGAGTCTGACAGCAGCTGTCAATTAATCCGTCACTACGAGTCTCAGGCGCCCCGCTCAGCCCCGCACTCGGTTCGTTCCCTCTATCCCCGCCGGGGTCTGCCCACTTTTCCTGCATTTTCAAATATTTCTAGTGGGTGGAGTCAGACTCTGAGCAGGTGTTTAGTTACCCTTTAATTGAGCTTTTTGTGACCGTTCTTTTTAACGGTATAAATGATTTATTTATGTTTGTACCAAATTTTACCAACAGTAACATTTCATGATCCTCGATACCAATTTCAATACCACAAAACAAAGTTAATTGTGTCAATGTAAATAATGAATTAAATTCCTGGAAGAGTTGATATTAAGTGAATATTGCTTCAAGTTGTTTTTAGGAAGATCCTATGAAATCTACTCTTTTTATTATTATTATTATTATTATTATTATTATTATTATTATTATAATTATTATTAAATTTGTTCCCCACAAGTGTTACTTTCTGTTCCATTTTTTAAAATTGTATTAAATGTCATCATCAAAATAGTGTCAAATCAAATTAATTAATTTACCTTTAATCAAATGAACATAGAATAATTACTTTCCAACATACCATTGCATTTTTATTCTCACATTAACCTGTTGATGCGCACTCCTGTGACAATGACACACCAGAGGTTAAATGGTTGTATTTACGGGACACTTTGGAGTTTGGACACAGTTGTCGTATCTTTTGAAAGAGACACTTTGGACTCTATTTCACACGTTTCACAATTAATATCTGTTGTTATTTATTAAAGTTAGAGAAGCTGAAGTTTATATTAATGGAAATATTTTGTGCTGAACATGTTTTTATAATCTAAAATAACAATAATAAAAGTGTCAAGACACCCCAGAAATACAAAGTTCTCAAAGTCACGAGTCTAAAGAAGTTTCGTTTCTAATCTGAAGATGATTTAATAATAAATGAGTTCCTGCAGCTTTAATCTCTGTAAAATCTCTGGAAGTGTTCAGAGTCAAATTAAGCTCCGCCTCTCAAGACGACACTAAATCTGACGGCACTGCTCGACTATTATGAATAAAACTACGCCACATTTTTATAAATAGACTTTGGAGACGGGCTGGTTTTGTTTATGAGACTCTAATATATCAGATCATAAACAGTTTTACAACATGAATGCTGCTCAGATTGCAGTTTGATGAAGAACGATGATGAAGGCGAGATCGCATGTAAACATGGAGAATATATCAATATTTCTCACATTTATCACTTTTATGGACAAAAAGTGTGATTGGATGTTTTTAATGAACGCTTGTCATGGACGATTGACCCAAGTGTGTTGAACTGGATTCATCTGGCGATCCTGTTTTCATAATAAAAGTCCCGATTTGATATCGCGTGTTTTCATAATAAAAGTCCCGTTTTGATATCGCATGTTTTCATAATAAAAGTCCCGTTTTGATATCGCGTGTTTTCATAATAAAAGTCCCGTTTTGATATCGCGTATTTTTATAATAAAAGTCCCGTTTTGATATCGCGTGTTTTCATAATAAAAGTCCCGTTTTGATATCGCATGTTTTCATAATAAAAGTCCCGTTTTGATATCGCGTGTTTTCATAATAAAAGTCCCGTTTTGATATCGCATGTTTTCATAATAAAAGTCCCGTTTTGATATCGCGTATTTTCATAATAAAAGTCCCGTTTTGATATCGCATGTGTTCATAATAAAAGTCCCGTTTTGATATCGCATGTGTTCATAATAAAAGTCCCGTTTTGATATCGCATGTGTTCATAATAAAAGTCCCGTTTTGATATCGCATGTGTTCATAATAAAAGTCCCGTTGTTGCGTTCATATATGGGGGGTGGTGGTGTAGTGGTCTAAAGCACATAACTGGTAATCAGAAGGTTGCTGGTTCGATCCCCACAGTCATCACCATTGTGTCCTTGAGTAAGACACTTAACTCCAGGTTGCTCCGGGCAGATTGTCCCTGTAATAAGTGCACTGTAAGTGGATAAAAAGCGTCTGCCAAATGCATAAATGTAAATGTAAATATATCAATCGAACCGCACCAGAGTTCATTTGGAGGCAGACCGAGACCCACTATTCAGGCGGTCTCGGTCCTCTTGTTTGGTGCGCACCAAGGTTCGGATGACAGCGTTCACAGTTGTTTAAATGACCCGCACTAACAGAGCAATCAGAGATCGTTTTAATTCAACCAAACCTGCCATGTGTGAACACCCCCTTACTCTACAATTTTCCAAATACTGTTACTTTTCTTTTAACATGTAGCAACGTAAGATGATCAAACAGCTTTGCAGCAGAGCAAATGTGAGATTTACTATGTTTTCAGCTCTGAAATGTATCTCAGGGTATTGCTAGTCACCGTTTGTGTGGAACACGTGTTCACGTGTCGGCCTGCGTGTGCCCTTGTTTGCAAGCGTTTCTGTTTCTCTCTATAGTCGTAGTGGTCGAGGGGACCTCAGTGCTGGTTGTGATTAATAACAACATACCTAGTAGATATATGACTGTGGGTTTTGTGCGTGTAATGAAATATTACCGTGTAATTCGAGCGATGTTGAACACTGTTACACGGGAGCGCCCAGGGTCAGAGCTGCACTCATCGACATCAAGGATTAGTTTGATCATTTTTTTAATATCTCTCCCACGGCTTGTAATGCATTAATTTAAACACACATTGAATTTATTGAAGGGGGGGGGCAATTGTCTTTTTTGGGAAATAATGATCTGCTGTTGTAGACCGTGTGCCTGTGGACAGACAAAAAGACAAGTATAATAATAATAATGACAAATAGAAGGATGAAAATCAGGCCCCAAATCCTGCAGACATACACGAGTATCAGGGCTTTTATTAAAAATTTTAATATCAAAGCCCTTGTACCACCCGAATCAAATTATAATTTAAAAGAAGGATGAATAAAATGGAGCGCCAGAAAAGATGTGTTGACATTGTTTGACATGGAATGGGCAGCTTGGAGTTGGACATCTCTATTATAATGGCTGCTGTGTGCTCTTTTAAGGGAGTATTAAAGGTTCTTCATGTCAAAAACGAAAGAATAATGCACATATTAATATGTTTTTTAAGACCTCATTAAATTACAATGAGAGTTTTGGGGCTTTTAGTTCTTTCCTTTTAGTTTCTAGTTATTTTACTCTTGAGAAAATCTAAAAAAAATAAGCAAAATGATCAGATGTACATCTCAGATATCTTCTGGACAATGGACCAAAATTATTGATGACTCATCAGGTGCGGTAAATGCACATTTGTGCCCAATAAAATGCTATCTTACCACCTGTCATAGAACAGCAATAGCAAATAATTGTTCATGGTTGTAACATCAACTTTTGGGGTATTGAATTTTTTGCTCCCCAATTTGTAACGCCAATTCCCAATGCACTCTAAGTCCTCGTGGTGGTGTAGTGACTCGCCTCAATCCTGGTGTTTGAGGACGAATCTCAGTTGCCTCCGCGTCTGAGACCGTCAATCCGCACATCTCATCACGTGACTTGTTGAGCACGTTACCATGGAGACGTAGCGCGTGTGGAGGCTTCACGCTATTCTCCGCGGCATCCACACACAACTCACCACACGCCCCACCGAGAGCGAGAACCACATTATAGTGACCACTAGGAGGTTACCCCATGTGACTCTACCCTCCCTAGTAACCGGGCCAATTTGGTTGCTAAGGAGACCTGACTGGAGTCACTCAGCACACGCCCCACCGAGAGCGAGAACCACATTATAGTGACCAAGAGGAGGTTACCCCATGTAACTCTACCCTCCCTAGCAACTGGGCCAATTTTGTTGCTAAGGAGACCTGACTGGAGTCACTCAGCACACCCTGGATTCAAACTCACGACTCCAGGTGTGATAGTCAGCGTCAATACTCACTGAGATACCCAGACGCCCTATAGGAAGGGTGTATTTACACTTATCGGATTGCTCTCTGATCATGAAAAAACCAGGTGTAAATGCTTTCCAAGACGGATTCGAGATGGATATAAATCCAAAACCTCCAGAGGTGGTTTGAGATGTATTCCATTCGAAACTTCATCAAGTGTAAATGCATCTGGCTGTTGAAGTCATTGTGGCGGGGCGGAGGGCGGGGCGTGATTCCGCACACCTCGCCCCTTATCAGGCTAATCAAGCCTCCGAGAGGGATAAAGGCCGACTGGAGATGGCAGTGCCAGAGAGAGAGAGAGATTTACAGGCAGCTGTCCGACACCTTTGTGTGTTTGTCTTTTTGTTTAAGTTGCTTAAGTAAATTAAACTATTATTTATATTGTCAAGCCGGTTCTCGCCTCCTCCTTTCCATTAACCCCTTTACACTGGTACCGAAATTCGGGAAGGAGGAGGGATGTGCCGTAGTAGAGTCCTCGCCACTACCATCCACCCCAACGGAGCAGCCGCGGCCATCTGAGAGCGGACTAACGGCCGCCGACCGTGAAGGGAGAAGGAGCTCCTAACCAACCACCTGGAGTGGTCAGGTCAGCTGACAGGGACGGAGGAGACCCCTACTAGCTGACGAAACGAGGGAGGGGCTCCTGGCCGACTCCCTAGAGCTAGAGCTGGAGAACCGCTGCCATTGGCGGGGAAGACCCCTTCTGTTTCCCGAGATCGTGGCGGGGCGTTCTGTCCACCAGGGGCCAGAAGTCCACCTCCGATCCGTCCAGAGAGGTATGGCTGTCGTCCATCTAGAGGGTGGAGGAGTGGCTGCGGACCAAGCTACGGCGTATCGGAGAACCAGCAAGTAAGTGTTTTTTCTCTCTCTCTCTCTCTCTCTCTCTCTCTCTCTCTCTCTTCCACTGCCGCTCCGTGTTGGTATTTCCCTCTCTTTTTAAAAATGTTTAGTTAAATTAGCTTGATCACCGTTACGGCCCTCCCATTGTCCCCTCCCTCATCCAGGTAGACGAGGATGGCCTGCCGGCAGACAGGGCGGAAGGTACGCCCCTCCCGGGAAAGAGGGGGGAGGGGTGTACTTCATGCCGGGGGCTCCCCGACCTGAGAGAACATTGTGCACACCCCGCCCCTAATC
>NC_068288.1:46901262-46903762 GCF_025860055.1 Xyrauchen texanus
GAAATTTACTTTTAAGACACTTTGGTGTTGTAGAAATGCTTGTCTGCTGCTACAAGATATATACAATGCCAATTCCAAAATAGTTCGGACAGTGGAGAGTTTACCGCTGTGAAACATCACCATTTCTTCTAATAACTCTTATTAAGCATTTGGGCACCGAAGAAACAAGTTTGTTCAGTTTAGCAAGTGTAACTTCCCCCATTCATCCATTATGCATGTTTTCATCTGCGCAATTGTACGGGGTCTTGGTTGCAGTATTGTGCGCTTCATAATGCGCCACACATTCTCATTTGGAGACATTTCAGGACTGCAGGCATGCCAATCTAGCACCCGCATTCTCTGCTCACACAGACATGCACTTGTAATCTGGGCAGTATGTGGTTTGAAGTTGTCCTGCTGGAAAATGCCGCGACGTCCCTGGAAAAGATGGTGCTGGATGGTAGTATATGTTGCTCCATAATTTGTACAAATCTTTCTGCATTAATGGAGCCCTCACAGATGTGCGAGTTACCCATGCCATGTGCACTGTCACACCCCTGGCTCATACAGACACTGGCTTTTGGACCTGGTGCTTATAACAGCTTGGATGGTTGACAGCTGTGTTCATCGGATCAAAAAACACAGTTCCACTATTTTACTTTCCATCTCAGTTGAGAGCGAGACCAGAGAAGTCGGCAGCGCTTCTGGACAGTGATGATGTACGGCTTCTCCTTTACATAGTAAAGTCTGAACTAGCATCTGTGGATGCAGCGGCAAGTGCTGTTGACCAACAAAGGTTTACTAAAGTTGAGAGCGAGTCCAGAGAAGTCGGCAGTGCTGTTGGACAGTGATGATGTACAGCTTCTCCTTTACATAGTAAAGACTGAACTTACATCTGTGGATGCAGCGGCGAGTGGTGTTGACTAACAAAGGTTTACTAAAGTTGAGAGCGAGACCAGAGAAGTTGGCAGCGCTTCTGGACAGTGATGATGTACGGCTTCTCCTTTACATAGTGAAGTCTTAACTTGCATCTGTGGATGCAGCGGCGAGTGGTGTTGACTAACAAAGGTTTACTAAAGTTGAGAGCGAGTCCAGAGAAGTCGGCAGTGCTTCTGGACAGTGATGATGTACGGCTTCTCCTTTACATAGTAAAGTCTGAACTTACATCTGTGGATGCAGCGGCGAGTGGTGTTGACTAACAAAGGTTCACTAAAGTCGAGAGTGAGTCCAGAGAAGTCGTCAACGCTTCTGGACAGTGATGATGTACGGCTTCTCATTTACATAGTGAAGTCTGAACTTGCATCTGTGGATGCAGCGGCGAGTGGTGTTGACTAACAAAGGTTTACTAAAGTTGAGAGTGAGCCCAGAGAAGTCGGCAGTGCTTCTGGACAGTGATGATGTACGGCTTCTCATTTACATAGTGAAGTCTGAACTTGCATCTGTGGATGCAGCGGCGAGTGGTGTTGACTAACAAAGGTTTACTAAAGTTGAGAGTGAGCCCAGAGAAGTTGGCAGCGCTTCTGGACAGTGATGATGTACGGCTTCTCCTTTACATAGTGAAGTCTTAACTTGCATCTGTGGATGCAGCGGCGAGTGGTGTTGACTAACAAAGGTTTACTAAAGTTGAGAGCGAGTCCAGAGAAGTCGGCAGTGCTTCTGGACAGTGATGATGTACGGCTTCTCCTTTACATAGTAAAGTCTGAACTTGCATCTGTGGATGCAGCGGCGAGTGGTGTTGACTAACAAAGGTTCACTAAAGTTGAGAGTGTGACCAGAGGAGTCGGCAGCGCTTCTGGACAGTGATGATGTACGGCTTCTCCTTTACATAGTAAAGTCTTAACTTGCATCTGTGGATGCAGCGGCGAGTGGTGTTGACTAACAAAGGTTTACTAAAGTTGAGAGTGAGCCCAGAGAATTCGGCAGTGCTTCTGGACAGTGTTGATGTACGGCTTGTCCTTTACATAGTAAAGTCTGAACTTGCATCTGTGGATGCAGCGGCGAGTGTTGTTGAGTAATAAAGGTTTACTAAAGTTGAGAGCGAGACCAGAGAAGTCGGCAGCGCTTCTGGACAGTGATGATTTATGGCTTCTCCTTTACATAGTAAAATCTTAACTTGCATCTGTGGATGCAGCGGCGAGTGGTGTTGACCAACAAAGGTTTACTAAAGTTGAGAGCGAGTCCAGAGAAGTCGGCAGCGCTTCTGGACAGTGATGATGTACGGCTTCTCCTTTACATAGTGAAGTCTTAACTTGCATCTGTTGATGCAGCGGTGAGTGCTGTTGAGTAACAAAGTGTGGCAGGGCGGAGGGCAGGGCCGGGTCGTGATCGTACACACCCGGTCCCGTATTAGGCTAATTAAGCCTCCGAGGTATAAAGGTCGACTGCAGGGTGTCGTGTGGGAGAGAGCGGACATGAGAACCGGCTTGACGATATAAATAATATTTTAATGAATATCTTAAAAGACACAAACACACATGACGGACATGTCCGTAAACGATCTCTCTCTCATCGCACCACTGTC
>NC_068288.1:46908762-46913762 GCF_025860055.1 Xyrauchen texanus
CTGGAGTCACTCCGCACGCCCTGGATTCAAACTCACGACTCCAGGGGTGCTAGTCAGCGTCAGTACTCGCTGAGATACCCAGACCCCCAATTGACTACATTAAGGGCTGGACTGGGAAGAGAACTCGGCCCGGGATTTTACATGGCAACTGGCCCAAAACTTCGCTGTCCTTTTCTGTATATCGCGGCGCCATTTTGTGGTCTATTCTGCATAACGCGGCGGCTCATATTAGCTAATCTCGGCCCGTTACCCGGCCGACCCACTGGCCTGCTCGGTTCTCCCGATGGCCAGTCCGCCCCTGAACAGCCCCAAAGTGCGTCGGCCCACTGGGAAAATGCCCGGTATGCCAGATTACCAGTCCAGCCCTGACTACATTCTTAAACTAAATTCAAGTTCCTGGTTTTATTGTGAAAGATCCATAATATATGTATCTTTAACTACACATTGTCATATCAACAACCATCCACTAACTCTGATTTACACCATGGACTATTCCACCACTCGATTCTGATTGGCTGGAATGTTTTAAACACCATTCTATATTAATGCGCCTACTCTGTTGTCCTGCATAATTAGACGTTTTTTGCGAGAGTTTTATGCTGTTCAAATGACCTCCGGATGCAAATATAGTGTATCAAGTCTGATGAGTCTCAGAGCTGCGATTAATCGCCACATCATAAAACACAACATTATCAAGTCATGCTGTGCTGTCTTTAAATATACGTATGGTTTGACATTCAGTTATGTTTTTGCACAGAGTAGAGAAGAAAACCGGGACCTATCAAATGCGTCTTTCGCTGTCTGTCAAAACGAGGCAAAACTATATGAATTGTAATATGATAAATATCATCTAACCTTGCTGCACTGCTCAGCACACTCGCTAGAGGGCACCACATGATCACACATCACTGACTGACTGAATGAATCTCAGTTGCCTCCGCGTCTGAGACTGTCAATCCGCGCATCTTATCACGTGGCTTGTTGAGGGCGTTGCCACGGAGACATAGCGCGTGTGGAGGCTTCACACTATTCTCCACGGCATCCACGCTTAACTCACCACACGCCCCACCGAGAGCGAGAGCGAGAACCACTTTATAGCGACCACAAGGAGGTTACCCCATGTGACTCTACCCTCCCTAGCAACCGGGCCAATTTGGTTGCTAAGGAGACCTAGCTGGAGTCTCTCAGCACGCCCTGGATTCAAACTAGTGAACTAGCGAACTCCAGGGGTGTTAGCCAGCGTCTTTACCACTGAGTGCCCCCACTGTTGGCGTTTATTTTGTGAAAACGTCTGACTTGCCAAATAAACATGCACATGAAACGTTGATTTGAGATGAAACTGTTTTATTAGCCTACTTAGAGATACTAGAAGCAGGAGAGACGGCTCGCAGGAACCCGGATGAGCGTTCTGATACACGGATGTGCGGTTGTTACTCTGAGATATCAGACCACTAGATGGTGCCATTGACCAATCAGAATCGAGTATTCTAGAAAGATGTAACAAATGATTTTAATGCACTTTGCATGAGGTGGTTCTTCAGCCTCCACAGATTATCCAGACCATTTCATAAATCTCAGTATAAGTTCTGGTTCTCAGAAGAGTCAGCGTTGAGATACTGTACATGGAGATGCTCTGGAGGGTAATCTGGATCTCTGGTATAGAAAACGTTTCCTGTTGACTTTAAAAGAAATGCGTCTGTTACTAATAAATGACTGATGATGATTTGAACATTTGGTTGTGACTGATGTCCACAGGACTGTAATCACACATACAGTATGATCACTGCAACTAAATATGACATTCTCTTTAAACTCCGGGAGTTCAACGATCCCTCAATTTGCTCTTTTTTTACCAGCAGTTTAAAGCTCCTGATGATGGACGCGTCAGAGTTTCCGCTCATTCTTTCAAGTTCTGTGGACAGAGATGTTTCAGTCATTGATCGAGAGAAAAACTGTTTATATGGACACTTTCACTTGAGAGAAGGAAATACTGGTCAGAAAAATGAGATCTCATTAAAATCGCATCATATATGCAACTCGATATATATGAAATATGAAAGTCTTAAATGCAATATATATCCTCTGAGAGAATGCACAATCTGTCCCTGCACTTTCTGCTTAACCACATTATACGGTGATAGCTTTAAAGGAATATTTTGGGTTCAATAGAAGTTCAGTTCGATCGACAGCATTTGTGTCATAATGTTGATTACCACAAAAATATTCGACTCGTTCCTCCTATTCTTTAAATTAAGCACAAATGTGTGTTCCAGTGAGACACTTACAATGGAAGTCAATGGGGTTTAATCTGTAAACATTAAAACACTCACGTCTGAGACCGTCAACCCGCGCATCTTATCACGTGACTTGTTGAGCGTGTTGCCACGGAGACATAGCGCATGTGGAGGCTTCACACTATTCTCCGCGGCATCCACGCACAACTCACCACACGCCCACCGAGGCGAGAACCACATTATAGCGACCACGAGGAGGTAACCCCATGTGACTCTACCCTCCCTAGCAACCGGGACAATTTGGTTGCTAAGGAGACCTGACTGGAGTCACTCACCACACACCCCACCGAGAGCGAGAACCACATTATAGCAACCACGAGGAGGTTACCCCATGTGACTCTACCCTCCCTAGCAACTGGGCCAATTTGGTTGCTAAGGAGACCAGACTGGAGTCACTCACCACACGCCCCACCGAGAGCAAGAACCACATTATAGCGACCACGAGGAGGTAACCCCATGTGACTCTACCCTCC
Organism: Xyrauchen texanus; assembly: GCF_025860055.1. Lineage (NCBI taxonomy): Eukaryota > Metazoa > Chordata > Actinopteri > Cypriniformes > Catostomidae > Xyrauchen > Xyrauchen texanus. Next base: position 46,911,530 of record NC_068288.1, read on the forward strand.
CTAGCAACCGGGACAATGTGGTTGCTAAGGAGACCTGACTGGAGTCACTCACCACACACCCCACCGAGAGCGAGAACCACATTATAGCAACCACAAGGAGGTTACCCCATGTGACTCTACCCTCCCTAGCAACCGGGACAATTTGGTTGCTAGGGAGACCTGACTGGGTCACTCAGCACGCCCTGGATTCAAACTAGCAAACTAGGTTACTCCAGGTGTGGTAGCAGCATCTTTACTCGCTGAGATACCCAGGCTGCAACCAATGGTCTGCACTTATATAGCGCCTTTTTAACCTTAACTGTATTCAAAGTTCTTTACACTGTGTTCACCCAATCACACCCACACCAATGACGGCAGAGCTGCCATGCAAGGCGTGAGGGTTCAGTGCCTTTCACATTGTGCATGAAAATTGACCTTTCTTGGTTCAAACAGGTGCTGTAAGTTTATCTTCGTGGTGCAAAGTTATATTTATCTTGTCAAACTCAATATTTAAATTCTGAAAAAATCCTAATAATTCATTTTTGATGGACAAAAACTTTTTGGCATGTTATAAAATATTATTTATATATATTATTTATATACTGTATAATAAAAAATATATATACAGTGGGTACGGAAAGTATTCAGACCCCCTTAAATTTGAAGTACGTTTGAAGTAAGTTTGGAGCAGAAGAAATACAAATAAACCTTGTGTAAATTGTTAGCTTTACGCTAAGCTAAAATGCTATTTCTAGCCATTTTACAGGCACATGTGACCAGACACCATCATATTTATTTATCAAGAAAATTCACGTTGGATCATAATTTTTTTTTTCTATTAAGACATTGATATTAGGGCAGAAATCATATTCTTGATAATATATATTTTTTTTATTGTTTTCCTGTAGAAATATCTAAAACCCTTAAAACAAGACCCTAACCATATAAATATATATATATAAAAATGCGTGGGTGTGATTCATTACAAGACCCACAAAAACTGAGTGACACATCCCAGTTAAAGGGATAGTACACCCAAAAATGAATCACAAATTATGATTTTTCTTGAAGAATATCTCAGCTCTGTTGGTCTACACAATGTAAAAAGCACATAAATGCAGCATAAAAGTAATCCATAAGACTCCAGTGGTTTAATCCATGTCTTCAGAAGGGATATGATAGGTGTGGGTGAGAAACAGATCAAATACCAGTTATTACTGCGGCAGTTATGGCCAATAACTATAGATTCAGAAAAGAAACGTCCCGGTCACTTGCAGTAGGTAGTGGCTCAAATAAATATGGACTGATTCCTTTGGTGAAATTTAGCTTGTCCTCCTTAATAACATAGGGAGGGTGCTGGAGGTGTGTCAGGTGGAGAGTAATCCTCCACAACTGACTGCAAACTTGTTTTAGATCTGCCTCCCTTTAGTTTGCCACGCCCACTTTCTACGATCCAATCAATGCCCGATGGACAAAATTAAGTCACGCCCTAGACTTCCGTCACTAACACCTATCTTGTTCTTGTCTTGTTCACTTCTGGAGACATGGATTAAACCACTGGGTTACTTTTATGCTGCCTTTATGTGCTTTTTGGAGCTTCAAAGTTCTGGTCACCAGTCACTTGCATTGTATGGACCTACAGAGCTGAAATATTCTCCTAAAAATCTTCATTTGTGTTCTGCAGAAGAAAGAAAGTCACATGATGACATGAGGGTGAGGAAATAAGACAATTGTCTGTTTTGTGCGAACTGTCCCTTTAAATCGGTTGTTTATGAACATTAGAGCGTTTTTGGTTATTGACGATAAATAACTATTGGAACTTTGCTGTAACATTGAAAAACACATTTGTTGATCTTGAATCTGAATATTGTGGCTTCTTCAATGTATAGAGTGGTTTGGGGACTTTGTGTCTGAGGGGGGAAATACGATGTCTTGTTATTACAAATGGCAAGACTGAGAATGAGCCGCTCTATTCATGACTGTGAAACTGTGTGTGGAGAGAGAAATGATGCGCTGAAGGTCACTGGTCTGCAGCAATGCATTGTGGGACATTTGCCCCAGTCAGATATATGTGCAGTTTGACTTTGCCCAGAATTCAGTTCCTTTAATCTCACAGAGCTGTCTGTCTTTCTGTCTGTCTGTCTTTCTTTCTTTCTTTCTTTCTTTCTTTCTGTCTTTCTGTCTGTCTGTCTGTCTGTCTGTCTTTCTTTCTGTCTTTGTCTGTCTTTCTTTCTGTCTGTCATTCTGTCTTTCT